>NW_026622786.1:18509064-18781564 GCF_023065955.2 Ursus arctos | reverse complement strand
TCTTTATCCGTTCATCTGTCAATGGACACTTGGGCTGCTTCCATAATTTGGCTATTGTAAATTCAATTTACTTTTAGTTTACACAATTACTTTCAATTTCATTTGTGAAGTCTTAAAAGTTAATAAGAAAATGGTACTAATTATATTAATCTATTTGGGGAGCTGAGCTATGATTATTAATCTTTGCTTTTTACATAATTATTTCAACTTATTCTCCCTCGTTTTCATGGTACCATTCAGTGTGAAGTGGGTAAAAATGCCTTTTCAGGATTTTCTGTGAAATAAATAATTCCCTGAGGGTCTACAATTCAACTTGTCCTCATTGATATATTTACACCAGAAATTAATTTAGTAGAGCTAAGTGATCAAAAGTGGCACAGAAGAAGCCACCCAATCAGTGTCAACCCTTATGAGCAAGGATTTTGGAAATATGAGTATATATCATATTACATATGGTATATTATCTGATATATTATAAATATAGACTTAACATATAAATAGTTCTTACAGATCAATAATATAAATAATATTTTAAGTAAACATATGATTACATGAACAGGCATTTTAAAAAGAAATACCAATGGTGAATATGTATTTTTTTTTAAAGATTTTATTTATTTATTAGACAGAGAGAGACAGCCAGCGAGAGAGGGAACACAAGCAGGGGGAGTGGGAGAGGAAGAAGCAGGCTCATAGCAGAGGAGCCTGATGCGGGGCTCGATCCCATAACGCCGGGATCACGCCCTGAGCCGAAGGCAGATGCTTAACCGCTGTGCCACCCAGGCGCCCCTGAATATGTATTTTTAAATAAATTCAGCTTTCTAAAAATCAATAAAGCAATTATAATAAAACACTTTTTTCTTGTTATTCACTTACACAATCATCTGCTTCACATATACATTCTTAGAAATAGTGTTAAGAGACACACTTAAAGAACATTTTGACAGTATGTATACAAAGTTTTAGAAATATTCATACTCTTAAATATTCATACTCTTACATCTAGTAACTCTGAGAAACAATTCAATGGTCATAGTTTTAGCATAAATGCCCTCAAATAATTGTAAGCAAGAATGTTTAGCACTGCATTATTCATGATTGTGTAAATGACAAGTCTAATGTTCAAAACAGCAAATGTATTAAAGCATTATGTATCTGTATATAGAGCTTAAGAAATAAAGTACAGTATGTAGTGATAATATAATTGAAGTAAGTGCAAAAAATAAAGCTTCATATAGTGTAAAATACAAATTTTATAAATACACATGCATTTATATATGGATATCAATAGAATAAAATATACCACATTTTTAGAGTGGGTGGTACTGGGTGATATTCACACTTTTTTCTATCTACTAAATTATATTTTACTTTTTTTCAAATTTCATCAATAAGTATGTATTATATTTATAATTAGAAAGAAAATGTATTGCCCAAAAAATAAAAGCCATGCATTCATATTGGAAAAAAATAAAATAGCGGCATGTAAAGTATAAATGAGTTCAGTACAACAGTAAGAATTTTTGGTAAGGTGCGATGAAATCAGTTTTTTAGAAGTTAACCTCTGCACAAACAAGCATATAAAAAAGGAAAAAAAAACACAAAAGACAGGAACAGCTGATCCATCAAAGAACTATAAATAATAGACACGGTAATAGTGTTCATAATCTGAAGCAATTAAAACTATCTAATATGACTATTATAAAACTTTCAATTCTTAATTTGATAAGGATTAGGGGCACCTGGTGGCTCAGTCATTTGAGCATCTGCTTTCTGCTCAGGTCCTCATCTCAGGATCCAGCTCTCTGCTCAGTGGGGAGTCTGCTTCTCCCTCTCTCTCTCTGCACTCTCTCGCTCTCTCTCAAATAAATAAATAAAATCTTTTTAAAAAATTGACAAGGATTTGGTAAAATGCATACTACGCAGTGTTGAAGAGGTAAAAGAGATGGGCTATCTCATGCATTGCAGGTAGAAAACTAAAATGGTATGATATTTTTACAGAAAGTAATTTGGAAATGAATACTAATGGTTTGTGTACTGGGAAAAAAAAAAAATCTGTATTTGCCTTAGACTGAGAGCTGGTTTATCAGTAGTTAGGAGAGTGGTCTCTGAAGCCAGACCACTTGGTTTCAAATCCCAGCTCTTTTTCACTGATCAGCACTGTGTCTGCAAGTAGCGTGCTTTTCCCTACTTAGCACATCTGTACAATGAGAATTATGATCACGCTTATCTCATAGGTTTGTCATGAAAATTAAGTGAGTTCGTATATGTAAAATTCTTAGAACATTTTCAGCAAATGTTAAGCACTCAATAAATATTACTTTTATTGCTATTATTCATAGTATTATTGACATTATTAGAACCTATTTTAAAAATAGAGGGAGCAGGCCTATATGAGGCAGTAGGAAAAACTACACAGGAAAGAGTAACCGGAACCGTCGCCTGGTTCCTGATCCCCAAAGTTATGAGCTCTTACCAAAAACCACAGTCAGTCCCACTCTGGTCCTGGCCAAGTCCTCTTTGCCTTTTATTTCTTTGGCTAATGTTGTATGACCCTTCACTCATTTTCCCATGAGTACACTAAAACTATCCAGGTGCATTTTACTTTGTAGAGAATAACAAAAACGAAATAAGTGGAGAGTAATATAGAAATCTTTATTACGTGTTGTTTTTGTAAAAGTTACTTATCTACAGCTACAGCCTGTGGGGATGTTTCACTCTTACTTTTTCTCTTACCTGCAGCAAGGTCCTCCCTTCGCTCAAGCACCACACAATTTTTTTGAAGTAGAGATTCAAAGAGTGATTCCCAAAACGTGTGTTCTCCCTTCAGTCTAAGACCAGATTACCCTCCTTCCTATATCCAGTTTCCTTACTAGAGACCCACTGATGCAAGATGGGCCCACTCCCATCTAAAAAGGGCTCTAAGCTTATTCTATGATACCTGCTAGATGGCTTTTCAAACTATTGCACAATAAGTCTAACAACAACAACTAAATAAAGCACCAGAGGCAGTAGTATTTTTACAGATATAATCAAATATGTTTATAACAGTGTTATTTACTGTAGTAAATAATTGGAAACCAGCTAAATATCCAGCAATAAAGAAAGATGCTAGCATGCAGCCACAGGATGTAATATAAATATATTAAAAGTAAGTTTTTGAGGAATTGTAATGTAAGAAGGTTAAAAAAAAAAAGCATGATGTCAGCATGTCTCTGCATTATGAAAAATATTGTATCTTACATGTGTGGGTGTGGGTGTGTGTGAACAAAAAGAGAGAGAGTATCCAGCTGTGCGTAGTGAAGAAATGGCTTATGGGAAATATATCATATTTTAATGGGGTTTACACTTGGTTTCTGGAATTATGAACAGTGATTTTTTTTCCTCTGTTACAATTTTTACATTTTCTATATTATTTTTAATCAGAAAATATTCAAAAAGCTTAAATTACCTACTCTCATATTTCTACCATAAGGTTCAAATGTTTCAAATAGGCTTACCAAGATGTAGGCATGAATGAATTTAAAAATATATTGACCAATAAAAGTGGTTAATATCATTAATAATTAAGCAGGTTTTTTTTAAGATTTTATTTATTTATTTGACAGAGACAGCCAGCGAGAGAGGGAACACAAGCAGGGGGAGTAGGAGAGGAAGAAGCAGGCTCCCAGCAGAGGAGCCTGATGTGGGGCTCGATCTCAGAACGCTGGGATCACGCCCTGAGCCGAAGGCAGATGCTTAACAACTGCGCCACCCAGGCACCCCAGCAGTTTTAAAAAGCATACATGATATTATCATTTGTTTCTGTCAGATTGGAATATTAAGAAACTTCTCGTTATTCAGTACCTAAGAAAAGACACGTACTCACAATTTCTGAGAATATTAATGGAAGCAACAGTTTTGGAGAGGAAGATGGTGAGAGCAGTGGACATCTGAAAATATATGTATGCCCTTGCCTAGAAATCCGTGGTTAGGAATTTAAACTTGTTCTAATCGAAAACAAGTGTGTAAAAACAAATATATATGAATAGTCTCTATCATTTTTTTCTAATAGGAAAAATTATATATTACATAGTAACAATGCAGTGCTTGGTGGGTGTGAAATGAATGCGAAGTAAGATACAAGTAAAGATGTAGAACATCTTCCAAGATATTTTGTTAATTAAAAAATCTGATTTCAGAATGAAATATAAAATGTTTTTACATTTTTACATAAAATCAAGATGAAGCAGGAAGATTTCAATTATTTCAATTTATAAAATACAATTATACATATATTTTGTCTGCCTACAAAATTTAGGAAAGACTACAGTAAAAATCTTTGGTGGTGATTATGTCTGGGAAAGTGTTGATTGAGGTCTAAGAATTTTTACTTTCCACTCTTTATTC
The DNA here is from genome assembly GCF_023065955.2 of Ursus arctos. Classification (NCBI taxonomy): domain Eukaryota; kingdom Metazoa; phylum Chordata; class Mammalia; order Carnivora; family Ursidae; genus Ursus; species Ursus arctos. The sequence goes on along the minus strand of NW_026622786.1, from coordinate 18,777,175 downwards.
CATGGTGTACACTACTTTTAGAAGAATATTATTATAGTTACTAATGAAAAGAAAACAACTATCACATATCACTGCCATTAAAGTCAGAGCTGATTTAATTTTCCTTAATTAGTATGCTGAATCTGATACTGTCTTTTGAGACTGAAAAATTATAAATGCCATCTTTTTTACCATGGGAATAAACATTTTCACTTTTGGAATAATGACCTGCTTTGTTCAGTCATATTTTATTACTGTTAGGTTGGATTTCACTAAATCCTCTGTGTCATCTGGATATTATGTAGAATAATAAACATTTTATTGCATTGAATTATTTTAGCAATTGAAGGTTCACTAATGATTTCCATTTTTACTTTTCTTTTTCAAAATCATTTTTATTCATCAAAAGTAATTCTTTAACAAGATTTTTTAAAATCTTAAATACTAGAAACTGAAACTCATTCTGGAAACAATCAGGATATCCAGAAGAGAGTTATATTTCAATCATCAAACACAAAGAAGTTGTTAATACTGTAGAAACTAAGTCCAGGTATCAGTTTCAATAATATCCAGAAATTAAGCATGTAAATTCTTACATTTAAATTCAGGGTCATGAAGTAATTATTATAATAAAAACCAATTTTGTTGTATCAATTAAAACATTGAACTCAGATAATAGAGAATATACCAAACACAAAGTAACTTTAGAATCACAACAATGGGTACTATTTCCCCCACCATTAATTTCAAAAGATATGTATATCCTAAAATAGTAACTCATTGTATGTAAGTATATTTTACAATACTCTGAGTTCCAAGGAATCATTTTAAAGATGATATGATTCATCCCTAAAAACGAGTAAATAAATAAAAATACATTACTCTAGAAAATACTGCACATATACATTATAAACATTAGATATTTTAATTTTTCACATACATTGCATAAAAAGGCTACTAATAAACCAGGGATTGTTTTCTCAAATTGAGATTTCCCTGTTCAATATCTTTGATCTTATTAGTAGGTCTTTGCTAAACTCATTTTACACATGAGACTTTATACTGTGCTTATAGGATAAAATACAGTGACTGGACTTAAATTGTTGAATTCAAGCTTTCTGATTCATCTAAAAATTTTTTCTTTTTAAAAAAATATTTTTTGTGGGTGCCTGTGTGGCTCAGTTGGTTAAGCATCTGACTTCTCCTCGGATCATGATCTCACGGTCCTGGGATCTACCTGCACTGGGCTCCCTGCTCAGTGGGGAGTCTGCTTCTCCCTGTCCCTCTGCCCCTCCCCCTGCTCGTGTTTGTGATCTCTCTCTCTCAAAGAAATAAATAAAATCCTTAAATTATTTTTTATTCTGGTGTAATTAACATTCAGTGCTATTTTTTTTCTTATTATCTACCTTTTATGTAATTTTCTTCACTATGCCCTCTCACTGTGAAATGTAGTTTGCTTTCCACCAATTTGAAAACTCCTTCCCCAAGTTCACTAAATAGCTCTCTCTTTATGTTAAACATGATCTGAAGAGTCTCTTTAGGAAAATTTCACTACAAAGAATTGGTGGGGCCCCTGGGTGGTGCAGTCGGTTAAGCTTTTGAGTCTTGGTTTCAGCTCAGGTCGTGATCTCAGGGTCTTGAGGTGGTGCCAGTGTTGCAGGTGCTGCACTCAGCAGGGAGTCCATTTGAGATTCTCTCCCCTCCTTCTGCCCCTCCCTCTCACGCTCTCTCTCTCTCTCTCTCTCTCAAATAAATAAATAAATCTAAAAAAAAAAAATAGTGGTAAAACTAGTAATAGTGTAACAGCTGTTTATTGTTTTTGAGGCAATTATTAAGACAACAGAAGCATATCATATTAACATGAGACTCAACATCTAACTAGGGCCCTAATCTGGAATCCATGGATGAGCTTGACTACATCGTAGACACTGGAAAAGTCTGCAGATGGTGCATGCATGTGTATGTGCGTATGCGTGTGCGTGTGTGTGTGTGTGTGTTTCCACGGAAGTCCTAAACTCTCGTCATCTTAAAACCCTTTCCACAAAAGGGTTAGTGATGGGTTAAACAATTACAAATCACCCCTTGGTATGTTTTTCCTCTACTGAAAGCTGAAACTGGTTGCTAGGCTCCACAGGAACTCTTGTTCTATAGTATTCATCTATATCAGGTATTGATTTTAGAATAATAATCAATTCAATATTATGTTGTTTAGATGATTTTAAAATTATTGATCAAAAGATCGTAATACATGGTATTTTTAAGGCTTTTTAAAGAGGTATAAGAAAAAAAAAGAGTAGATTTATTTTTATGTCCAATTAACAGAGCAAGAGAGGATCTAAGATGAGAAGTAGTTGCAACCTAAGACTTAACTTCTTATTCCTCAATTTCATTTTACTAATGAAAACTATTGATTAGGAAATAATAAAGTTAGACATTAGTGCCTCATCTGTCTTCTTGTGTTAAGAGGGCAGCACCAGCAGAGAAGTTCCTATTAAATATAGGTGTCGTTTTTATTCCTTATGCACTTCTTTCTATTCCGTACAGTTTCCTGAAGGGTGTGAAAATAAACATACTTAAGAGATTTCACAAGAACTCTAAGTATTACTTCAAGGTGATATGCTGCAATTTGATCCCCCCTGCTATCTTTTTATTTCCTCCAAAATATATCAGGTCTTTTATTATTGTGTCATTTACTCATATATTGGGCTTTTAATCTGTAACTGGGATTGTGCCCAGGACATAAAGACCGTAATTAATATGAAAAACATCTAAATGGAACAGCAGCTAATGTTGGTTAAAAGTAACAACTTCCATACTGGAAGCTGTATCCCACATGTAGCGTAAGTAGAAATTTGATTAAACAGCAGAGCAGGACACCTACCACAAAAATAGTGAAGTACAGAATTGTGACTTGCGTAGCCTACAAAATGTGTGTTCTTAATTTCTGAGTGTATTGAGACAGAAGTTTGGGTGTTGTTTTGTTATTAATAATTTTATTGAATTATAATCAGAGTGAAGTTTGCATAAAAATGACCCATTTTAGATTTTTTGTTTAAAAATCCTTTGTGACCTATTACACGATCATGAAGAAAATGTGGATCCTCTATTTTCAGGTATAGGATCAATCTGTCTGTCAACGAATTCCCACACAGACATATAAAATCAAAGTTTTAAATTTTTAAAACAGATTTTCTGATTAACTCTTATTGTTTCCTCGCTAGTATTTTAAGACTTTATTTAATAAATCATCTTATTAAATTTTTGTATAACTATTACCTTACTCATTTTTAATTGCTTTATCTATCAGTCGCTGACACGTGTGTGAAAACCTCCCACTGCAATTGTGGGTTTGCCAACTTATATCCTTTTAATTATCAGCACTATCTAAAAATACTTCTAGTAATAATTTCAATAGCATCTTAGGGCATTGTTCTTGTTGCTGTTATAAGAATTCCTCTACTTTCTATATTTATGCCAATATGCTTTTTAATAAAGGGAGGGTTAACTTATATTAACTTATTTTACTGGTGTAAACAAATAATGAAAATTAAAATTGACTGTTTTTTAATATTGGGTAGTGACATCTGCTATAAGGAAAAATGAAGCTGTGTAAAGAAATAGGGTGTGATGGCAAATCTCTCTGAAGTAATGACTTTGGAATAGAATCCTGGAAATGCTTAATCCGTCAAATCATGTCAGTGACTGGGCAAATAGTGTTCCAGGAGAAGTAACTGCATTCAGTGATTTTATACACACATCTAAATATATTTAATTAACTGTAATATCTTATTGTGAGTTTTCTTTTCCTTCATTTATTTTTTTCTTCTAGCTTTAGGTTGCATTAATAGATTTTTTAGACTATTTTGCTCAGAAGCTATACATTGCACAAGCTCAGAAGTTATAAATTGCATTTTTGCTTTGTTAGTAGTTACCCAGTTAAGAACTCTTTAAAACTCTGCTTTTGGAGGTTAGGAAAGAAAGAAAGTGATGCCTGTTTATGAACTAGAAGTATATTGAAAGCAAAGAAACAAAATAACAGTGCCATGCCATTCTTGCCTCTGACTAATATTTAGCAGTATTTGGTATACTCAACTATTGTCTCACTGAACAAATTAAAGCATCATGGATAAAAGAATTAGGTCCCTACATGAGGAGTTAGGTTTAGAATAAATAAGCGTGTGAGAAGTGAACTACTGCTTCTAGTATAATGACTTTCTGTTATATGGAAAAAAGAATTGAAAAAATAACTTCAGGAGGAATCACAATAATAAGATGATCTTTTAGTCACTGACTTTGGAGGTTGTAGTGTATACCTTACTTGTTTGAATGATGTTTGAAAATAAACCAACTCATCTTGCTTCCCCCATTAAAAAAAAATTAAAATCGTGGACTCTATCCAAACCTGGTCCAAAAGAAGGCATCCCTCTAATGACCACTGAGAGGGGATTCCCACGCCAAGAGAATGTTCTGCTTTGGGGACCATAGGTGGAACTGATTATTTCTTTTGTTTTCCATAGGATCCACCAGTTAAATCTCTTTTAAGACCTGTTTTAGGTGATTAACCTGTGTTAACTGGCGTAAAGGAGATTGGAATACACAGTTTCCTCCGGTGCTGGGATCCTCTAAGTAACTCTGTACCAAAAAGAGTAAAGTTCCAGGGGCGCCTGGGTGGCTCAGTCGGTAAGCGTCTGCCTTCGGCCCAGGGCGTGATCCCAGGGTCCTGGGGTCAAGTCCCGTGTCAGGCTCCCTGCTCAGCGGAGAGCCTGCTTCTCCCTCTGCCTGCCGCTCCCCCTGCTTGTAGTCTCTCTCTCTCTCTGACAAATAAGTAAATAAAATATTAAAAAAAAAAAAAAAGAATTAAGTTCCAAATCACCATTACTAACTTTAGTTAGACGTTTCATTTATTAAGAAAAGTTGTTTACAAGTTAGAGAAACCAGTGGAAACTATCTTAAGCAAAGGGTAATCAAGAATATTATGGCGATGCAGGGAGAGTACACGAAACCACAGAAGAGATAACTGTTGCCAACTTTCATTTCTGCTTTACTCAGCATCTGCTTCATTCTACTTTGGCTCTGTGCACTGGCTTTTCTGTCTTTAAATCCACATGACGACAGTCCAGGCTTTTATGCCTTCGCTCTTTCAAAGGCAAGCACGTATTGAAAATGAAATTCCTTAGTCACAATTTTAAATTTCCAGAGAAATGACTATAAATAAGAAAATATACTTGGGTCAATTAACTAGTATGAACCACCATTGTTTTCTGTGTATTGAAAGTGAACCTGGGGAATATTCTAGTTGGAGGACATTTGGCAAGCAGTGATACTTATCTCAGAAATGAAAAATGTACTGAATAGATTCTAGTATCAAAGAATAACTGTCATTTCTATATGTGCATATAATTCTGGCTATTCTAGTTATAGACTTATTTCAGGGTCTGAGACTTATTAGGTTCATATATATTAGTTATTAAGATATGTTTATATGTTTCACATCCCTATGACTAACTTGGAGAAGATAAATGTCTTTAAATGGGGAAAAAAAAAAAAAAACAATTGAATATAGGGACTTAAATTATACTTTTTTTTTTTTTTTTTTACATTTTATTTATTTATTCGACAGAGATAGAGACAGCCAGAGAGAGAGGGAACACAAGCAGGGGGAGTGGGAGAGGAAGAAGCAGGCTCATAGCAGAAGAGCCTGATGTGGGGCTCGATCCCATAAGGCCGGGATCACACCCTGGGCCGAAGGCAGATGCTTAACCGCTGTGCCACCCAGGCGCCCCTTAAATTATACTTCTTAATAGTCCATTGCCTCTAAATACATGTCAGTATATCTTCAATTACATATAAAATCTTCATATGGTCAGTTCTCTATGAAATAATATACTGAATATATTATATATACATATATAAACTCATATATATATGTAATATACTGAGTATATGAGGATTAGCTATTATTATTATCTATTATCTACTAATTTTTTCCCTTAAAACAGATGTTATGGAACAGAATCAAGACAACCTAGACTGTTAATGAAAATATTTTTATCTATCATAGTTCTTCTATTAACTGGAATGAGACTCAAAAATTAATTGCTAGTGACCTTCTAGGAGAATAGAAGGTCAAACTTGTTTTCCCATTAGTTTCTTCTTGCTTACCAACCAGAAGATCTCAGTTGCCCATTCTGGCCCATATGCATTATTGAAACACCACAGCTACAGTGCAGCAGTTGGACTGCTCCTGAGATCTGTGCTGGTGGGTGACACATAGATCATAGTGGCACACAATTAAACATTAAAGTTTTCCAGTAAAATCCATTTGAAAATATTTGAATAAAAAATGAATTCAGCCTCCCTTTTAACATGTCACATCTACAACCTAAAGTTTAGAGGTGAAGAAGAGAGATTCCCCAAGAAGCTGTAAGTTGTCGTATGTATTTAAAGCAGTTAAGTTTGAAGTAAAGGTAGTATAAGTTCCGTATTCCCTCCTGGCTTGAAGTCTATCATTAGGACCAATATTTTGAATTATATATTATTGACTCTAGACTAGAGCTAGGAAATTAAGTTTCTGTATATAATATGTAATACTGTAATCAATGAATCCCACATTTTAATCTCTTTAATTATACAGTGCAAAAGCCAAAAGAAAGATCAGAGGGGCACCTGGGTGGCTCAGTCGATTAAGCCTCTGACTCTTGATTTTGGCTCAGGTCATGATCTCAGGGTCATGGGATCGAGCCCCATGTCAGTCTCCATGCTCAACACGAGTCGGCTTGGGATTCCCTCTCCCCTCTCCCTCTACCCCTCCCCCTGCTTGCACTCTTTCTCTAAAAAGAAATAAACAAAATCTTAAAAAAAAAAAAATCAGAGATCATCCGATAACCCCATATATCAAAGATGAGAAAACTAAGACTCAGAGAGGAAAGTGATTTTTCTAAGGTCACATTTGTAGCTGTGGCAAAATACGATCCAGCACACAAACCTCCTGGTCTTCACTTGTACTTTTACTATTTCACAGCCCTTCACTTTTACTTTCTTATGGGGGATTTACAGGCTTCTCATTTGTTCTCATGTCTCATTGTAAAATACTTATTGGTAGTAAAATCTGCTGTTTGTACCAACTAACAGCATTGGAGGAGATGGCAGCATTCATAATATTTATAAGGCTCTAGTCTTTGTGGTGTAGATATTGTTGGGTTGGAGCAATTTGGATAAAAACAAGTTGACCACAAAACTTTGATTTTGAAATGACCATTGGTACATTTTAAAGAATAGCCTGCTCTTACATTTAGGGTTGTTCAAAACTTCCCCTTAATGTTGAACATCTAACTCCTGGATTTTGTCCATAACAGCTGATACAGAATAGAAATAATTCATTGCATACTTGCATTTGTTGAAAATAGATAAAATGCTGAAACATACATAAATATTTGCAATGCCACATCATGTTTATTATCAAATTAGGATTTAGGTCTAAGCTTGCTGTAAATTAAAATCCTTTCAATAAAATTGCATAGAACTCTTATCATTCAAATCTTTTCACTAGCTCTTGTGAGTATTGTACTGTATTATTATCTAAAGATCAAAACACCTGTTTTCTCCTCTCATAAAGTAAATTTATATCCATATAGACTATATGACCCTCATTAATAAGCAAGTCATATATTCAGTGAGTTTGTTGCTGAGGAAAAAACAATTATTTCCACCATGATAATACTTTCTAGCATGTCACATGGATGAAGTTGAAAACCGAGAGTACTCAATGCCTTTTAAAAGGAATGGCAGAAAGGATATTTTATAACTAAAAGCAGCCAAAACTCTTTTCTTCCAAACATAAGGAAGTGTGTTCTGAAGAAGAAATTCCTTCTTTAGACTAAACCCCAGGAATTTTTCCCCCTGAAGTACCTCTCCGTTCTTCTCATTGAAATAACCTTAATTCTTGGAAAGCAATGGCTTTAAATCATCACTTATGTTACTTTTTATATGAACCCTTTCCATTTTATTGGAAATGAGTTTAACCTTCAAACATTCCAATATATCTCTCTTTTATGACGAGCCGCTTCAAGACAGACTTAACACTTACCCGAGAACGGTGGTCAGTCAGCACGGCAGCACCTGCTTCCTGAGCAGCAGAGGCTCACATAGAACTATTCTAGGCACAGGTTTCATAACAGAGAACTTAGATTTCAGGATTATGTTTAAAAATATTCACTATGACTTCATATTCCCTTGCCTTTAGTTTCTTAGCAAAATAACAATAGTATTAGAAATGCATATGACTATATGAGATTGGTGATAATTATTATATAACTAAAAACATCTTTCTTGCAACAGTGTTATCTTGACTGTTTAATGTTAACATTCCTGGTGGATTTTATAATTAACTTGTTATTTGGTAAACACACATAAGAGACTCGGTTGAATAGAAATATCACTAATTATCAACTAGCTGCTCATGAATGCATATTAACAGTTTTCAGTTCTTCCAAAGTACTTTTAACTTTCCAAGAAAGGAACTACAGAAACATTGAATTTGGTAAAAATGTTTGCAAAAACAAGCACGTTATGTCTCCTTTTGCATTTTATATGTTGGAAAACCGGGCTTTTGTTTTGAAGAAAGAAGCCTCATCAAGGCCATGACCCTATTCATGCAGTAAGAGCAGTAGCAGGACTCAGAAACACATACTTACAGGTTCCTCCCAGCCTCGTTAGTGAGTAAGGAATATGTATGCCATAAACCCAGTTGGGCTACATCAGCAACACTACATTAAGCAGCATATACAATTTGCACATTTATGGACTGATATGCTTAGCATTTATGAAGACTCATTTTTCTATTGCCTGAAAAGAAACAATACTAATAGTGTGTGCAATTAAGAGCTCCCAAGAATAATGGAAAAATTGGTGACCTGTAACCACTTTTAGTACTAGATGCTGCTTTGAAAGCATAATGAATTCCTCCCTGTTGTCTTTGCAGAACATCAGTGCAGATAAATAATCTACAAGATTGCTGGAATAACACAGGAGACAACGAAGGAGTGGTGGACCAAGTTAGTCTCTAAAGATGTAGCCTTACTTCCCTGTATATCCCTGGTCCCCCAGCTTACGACTCCTCTCGATAACTCAATTCAATTCTAAAAGTGTTTATTAATAATCTCCTTCTCTGATAGTTGCTACACAAATAAATAGGAGTTCTTTGTCTCCAGGAATAATAAAGCACACTGAGAAAAGAGACACATAAATGAATAAGTTTTATAGCTCTATAGAAAATACAGAGGTAAGGAACAAAATGAGTGGTGTAAATAATAACGAAGAATTAAAAAAATGCAATCAGAGGAAGAAGGAGAAATCGGAGCATGTTTCGAATGGAGTAGGAGTTTGGAGAGATATTAGTGTATAGATATAAAAGTGATATAAGAGGAAGGAAGAGAGCATGCACATAGAAAATGACTAAAGGTGATGATGAAGGTCAGATTGTCCTGGCTTCACCCTGCGGTGGTTTTATGTTCTTATTTAGGTGTGTGGCCCCCTTTTAGGAGAAATTAAAACAAAACGAAACAAAGCAACACATTTTGTGTCATCACTCCACAGGAGTAGACACAACAGAAAGATGAGGTCCTCTGGGGTTGAAGTGATACATGCGACAACCTTCATGACATAGGGAACAGTGGGAGCTCTTTCACAGGTTAAGGAAAAGAATTCTAGAAAGCGTCAGTCTGGAAACTACAAGTTTCCCCAGGTCTACGAACACCATTTTTCACATAACTTCTTAGCAAACACCTATTTCATTCCCTGCAGAGAAGTCCATTTTAAAGTAATATCAGCATTGTAAGGATTATTAAAGACTATACATTTCAACCCCCAATGACTAGAATAAATGCCATAGCCACAACTGGGCGATGTTTTACATAGAGATTGTTTGATGTCACAGCCTTACCTCCTCTCCCGTGACAACAATCCCTGCCTTGCCTCGCTCCAATACCTCCCTTTGTTTCAACTTCAGCTGCTCTCTGATCTCATCCTAACTACCTCTTACTATGCTTCTAAGTACCCTTCTGGTTTCACATTCTTCCTTATCTAACCATGAATTGCTGGTTTTATTTTATTAAACACTCTTTTGTGATTAATCACTCTTCTCAAGTTCTTCTATCCTGTGTCCCTTCATATCTACAGTTCTGGATCAATTTAAATATTCAGCCTCCCCATTACCTGCACAGCTGGTGGGTACAACTGCAGGAAACAACAAAACTGCACATTGCCGCAACGTCAAATGTACGTGGTGGTCAATTTCAAATGGATCCTCGATATCTGTGCTTTTATGTGCCTTAGGTCAACTCCAGGTCCTCTTACCTGAATTTACTATACAAAAACTTACTTGCCTTTTAGGACCCTACTGTACCTTTAGATCAATCACGTTCAACAACTGAGAGTATCTCCTACAGCATACAGAACAGTGAAATCATCATGTAGGAGAATCCTCACCTTAATGATGTGTGCCCCATAATCATCTATTAAATACCTATTTTTACTTCTTTTCTCCCATCTCCGAAATTGTATTGCCTCCATTTTTTCCCCTGAATTCTATTTTTTAGCAATTTGTTGATTTAGGCCCAGCATTTTATTGTTGTTGTTGTTTTGTTTTATTTCCTTAGCATATTTTTTCCTCTGGAAGCATTTTTCCTTCAGTCTTTATGCATTTCCTTCCAATTTATTTTAGCTACTATATCCTCTATACTAAAGATTGATTTTTTTTTTTCTTGAAAAGCACATAGCAACTTTTGGGAAATCCACAATTTTCATATTATTTACCAGCCCAAAGGGGCCCCCGTTGAGATTGAAAGAAGGGTAAAAGTAACAGTAGTTATTGGTTACATTGAAGAATACATGTAGGGTGACACGTACCAACTGGCACATAGAAATTCTGTGTACATGTAAGAGCTATTTAATTCATTAGAAATAGAAGCCCTATTCATTTTTGAAGAGTTTTAAAATATTTTGTTTTATGAAATTTGCAGGAATAATCTAGGGTATCCTATTTGTATCCTGAAATGTAAAACAGTGATTAGATCTGAAGAGCTAACAACGATACTGTTTTGTTGTGTAGTGTTCTTCTGGATGGGTAGAAAACAAGCGGCATATAATACAATTGCTTAATTAATTTGCATTCCACATCTGCTTGTTCTCAAGTTTAAGTCTTAATTTTAAATCATCTTACAAATGTATAAGAAATGTATCATTTTCCCTTCATTTGGGGGCTCCTGGACCCAATTTCCCCACACATACAGCAAGCAGTGCTCTGACACCAAGTGGGTGTCCTACAATTCGGCTTGATTCTGACACTCTTTACACAGACATGGCATCAGTGCCACAAGTGAAGGTTTCAGTCCTACAAAACTGCTCCCCCCAACTCACTTCAGATGCCAGTCACAAGCCTAGGCCTGCAACTTGTGCTTCCGACCAACCCCAAATCAGAGGTTTCCACGGCCTTCTCCTCCAATGTGATTAATTTGCTAGCTCAATTCACAGAACTAAGAGAAACATTTTACTTACCAGATTACTGATTTATTATGAGAAGATATAACTAAGGAACAGCCAGATGTTAGAGATGCTTAAGGCAAGTTATGGGGAACGAGTTTGCAGCTTCCACGCCCTCTCTGAGCATGACACTCTCCCCAAATTTCCATGTGTTCACCAACCCCAAAGCTTAAGAGTGATGACAGAAAGTGTAGAAAGCAGCCGGAAGAATATAAGAAAAAGATAATGGCACTGCCCAAACAGGAGGTTGATTAGAAGAAATAATACACAGAGATAGGGAAAAGGGTACTTAGTTGGTATCTGAGATTTCAGAAAAAGAACTAAAAAATTCTTCAGATCCAGTTCCCGACCTACCTGAACGAATTACAGTAGCAAGAAGATTCTGTGTCTGAAACTACAGAAATTTGGTGAACAAAATCAAAGACGAACTAAGTAAATGGAGAGGTATTTAATGTTCATGGATAGGGAGGCTCAGTATTATCAAGATATTAGTACTTCCTGACATGCTCTATAGATTCAATCCAACCCCAATCCAAATCCCAGCAAGTTTTTTTTTTTTAAATTTATGCATATGGACAAACTGATTGCAAAGTTTATGCAGAGAACCAAAAGTTCCAGAATAGCCAACATAATATTAAAGGAGAACAAAACTGGAGGACTGACATTACCTGCCTTCGAGACTTACTACAAAGTTATAATACTCAAGACAGTGTGGTATGGATGAAAGAAGAGACAAACAGTTGAAGATCACGGGTTGCCAGGAGGGGTACCGAGTGTGGGGGAGGGATGATTAGGTAGAGCACAGAGAATATTTTCTACATTTGACCTTTATTTCCCAAAATGTATCCTAAGATCACCAGAACCAGAATAGTTTGACTACTTCTTATATATTCAGAAACTTGGGCCCTATCACAGACCTTCTCAGTCAGAATCTCAAGTGCATAAGCCTAATAGTCAACATTTGTTTTCAAAAGTGCCTGTTAATGAGACACAGTAACATTTAAAAAAAATTTGTCCTAGAGCTCAAGGCTAAACTGTTGGGCTCTAATAACCTCAGTTTGTCCATAGGTCAGCCATTTGGTGACCAGGCAGGGCCAGGGAGATGCAATGATAAAGAAGATGACCATAAGACTTAAAAATTACACCCTGGGGGCACAGCGGTTAAGTGCCTGCCTTCAGCTCAGGGCGTGATCCCGGCCTTATGGGATCGAGCCCCACATCAGGCTCCTCTGCTGTGAGCCTGCTTCTTCCTCTCCCACTCCCCCTGCTTGTGTTCCCTCTCTCGCTGTCTGTCTCTATCTCTGTCAAATAAATAAATAAAATCTTTAAAAAAAAAAAAATTACACCCTGGGTATTCACAACTAGAATACAAAATGTGTCCTATCAGAAATTGTCTATTAGCTATAGTCTGATCAGCCACCAAAGAAGAAATCTCCAGTTGTCATTTTCTGGGTGAAATGTGAGAAAAGAACAGAAAGGATTATCAGTTGAGCGTGGCTTGAATAGTGAGTGAGGTTTCGATGCGCCTGCGTTGCGGTGGGGAGAAAGGCATGGGGGAAGGATATGATAGACCCAAGTATTAAAGGCTAGGCACCAAATGAGACAATGTACAAGTGACACAATGTACATGCCAACGTCTTAGTTTATGAGAGGCTTTGATTCAAGATTCAGATTAAAATGAAGTACTATATACTTTCTCAAGTGTTACAATTGAGAGGGTGAACCTTATGTTGCAAGTAATAGCACAAAGGGATGTGTTTTGTTTGTAGTATTTTACATAGATATTGCTAATTAACTGTCAGCAGGTTATGAATTTTGAATCATTTTTAGTAATGGTATTAGCAGTTGAGTAGACATAAATGGGAATAGAGCAGATAAATTGTGGTTATGAAACAATTATTAACTTGATCTGTTTGTATTTAGCTCTGATGTTTTTGTAAATTCAGAACATTTTTTAAAGGCATACAACATATACACTCCCACTGTGATAGTTAAGAAATCCAATTGTTAGCATAATATATTCCAAATTGAGTTCCTCAGAAAACATGTAAATAGGTGTTATGGGTTAGATTGTGTACTTGCTGCCCCAAATATATACTGAGATCCTAATCCCCTATCCCTCAGAATGTGCCCTTGTTTGGAAACTGGGTGTTTATAGAAGTAATCAAACTAAAATGAGGTCATTATGTTGGCCCATAATCCGATATGACTAAAAGGGGAAATTTGGATACATATGAAGACAGAGATAGAGATTGGAATTTTGCTGCCGCAAACCAAGGACTGTCTGGGGCTACTAAATGCTGGAAAAGGATGAATGCAACAAAAGGTCCTTTTTCTACAAGTTTCAGAGGAAGATATCCCTGCCACCACCTTGATTTCAGATTTCTGGCCTCCAGAACTGTAAGACCATAAATTTTTTTGTTCTAAGCTACCCAGCTATGGCACTTTGTTACGGCAGCCCTAGGACACTAATACAGTGGGTATGGATGTGAGAAAATAGTTTCATGGTCCAAACAGAGTGAGGAACATACTTGTATACACAGCTGAACTGAACTGATCAGCATCTCAGTGACTTCACCGTATTAACCCTTATTTTGACGCTCCTAGAGAGCTATTGCATGAGATGTTTTCCAGAAGTACTTGTTCATAGAGCAAAACTTTTTCCACATTGGTTATGGCACATAACTACTGCTCTATGGAACACAATTCGGGAAATGCCGACATAGAGTACATAAATTTAAACAATTGCCGTAATTCTTAGAATACTCTCAAAGAAAATCATTTTCCCCCAGGTTGAGTTGATGAACCTCTTAATCCTGCCCCATTTCTTAGCCTTAATAGATATTTTCACTAAAAGTTCTTTGAGTGCCGGTTTGCTCTCGAGGTGAATCTCAACCCGCAAAATTTTTGTTGAAAGTAGAGTCTAAAACCAGATGCTCAGGTTGGCAAGAACATCTGTAGGAACAAAACACGACATTCGTTTCAAGAATCCACCTGTCAGGTACACATCAAACAACACCAAATGCAACAGTTGAAATATTTGTTTGGGCAAGATTTATACTAAACGTGTTTCTCTTTGAATTTTGCAGCAAAATAGTCATAACTATATATCTGAAACTCAGATAATTTTTAAAAAAATACTTTAAGACAATTAGTTATATCTTCATAATACACTGAAATATAATGTACATTGTTAGATATTCAAATTTAAGCAGATACCCTATGTTTATTTTGCCCATCCCATTATTTGTTGTTTCAGATAATATGACTTCTTTATCAAACCCATTTCTTTTTCAGACTGGTCATATATAACTAATGTGGCCATCATATTGAGTGCTGTCTTATGAAATGTGAATAGTAATGTTGTGAACTAATTCAGGCCTTAGCCCTTAAAAATATACCCAGAATGTTCCCAGAATGAGCACGATTCCAAGATAATCCTGGAAACTGTTAAGTTAAAATGGTTGATTCACATTGTTGAAGGTGTCAGAACTTTTGAATCATCAGTTGGAGAATTGCTGACTTAGAACACATTTATCAAACTATTAATGTTTAGCTACTGACAATTCAGGTATGTCTGTCATAGCAGCTGGTGTTTCTTTAGAATTCCTGTCACTTGTGTGTGTGTGTGTGTGTATGACAAACTGAGATCTATTCAAAATTTTGACGTTGTTTCTAAATTCACATTTTTCCCCAATTCATTCAGTGGTATTTATTAAGCACTTACAACGCACCACATAAATCCTTGCAGATAAAGGAATTTAAAAAACAGACAAAAGTATTCCTGAAGTTTTCATTTACTAGGGGTTAGCAGAGCTATTAAAGAAATGTAACAATGTAAATAAATATATAAACCGTGTAGTAAATCAGTGCTACACAAAATATACAGGAATAACAAATTAGGGCACTGTAGTAGCTACAGGGTTCGAGGAAATATTATAATTTTAAATAGATTGGTTATGGAAATTTCATAAAAAACATGAGAGAGGGAGGAAAATATTTGGATATCTGGAGAAAAAAATCTTCGTAAAATATGAAATGCCAGGTGCAAAATCCCTAAGGAGATATGCTCAGGATAAGCAAGGACATGCATCGATGTGAAACAGGGAAAATGGCAGTGAGAGCTATTAAGAAGTGAGAGGAAAGCAATAAGGAATAGACATTCCAGGGCCCTGTTGGCCATTGTAATTTAAGGACAATGACTTTTGCTCTGAGGAAAAAGGGAAACCATTAGAATGTTTTGAGAAGGAAACTTCATGTATACCTAAAGTTTTACAATATAACTCTGGCAGCTCTGTTGAGACTAGGCCATAAAGGTAAGTGTATTAGGAAGAAGGCCATTTTATGTGAGTTTAATGAAATATTCAAAGAGGAGATAATGGTGACTTGGACCATGATCTGACAGTAATTTAATAGTCAGATTCTGAGTGCATTTGAAGGTAGAGATAACAGGATTCTCTAATAATCCAGATGTGATTTATAAGAGAAAAAGAAAGAGCCAAATATGATTCCAGAAATGGGCTTAAGTAACTAGAAGAATGGAGTTTCCATTTACTAAATGGATCAAACTGAGGGAAGATCAAGTTCGATAGGGGAGGATTGGGAGTTCAGTTTTTGATGCGTTACTTGTTGTGTCATCTGTAAGACCTCTCTAACTGATACAGCAGAAGGCATTTGGAGTCATGAAATTTGTGTTTAGGGGGAAGTTGGGTCTAGAGGTATAAATTTGCAAGACATTGCATAGATGTGTTTAGAAACATGAGATTGATGTGTGACCACTGAGGTAAGTGCATAATCAGGAGATTACTATGTAATAGCACACCTGGCATATTTGACACCCAGAGTAGAGAATTTTAGTTTAAGATTTCATTTTTTTAGAGAAGTTTTAGGTTTACAACAAAATTGAAAGGAAAGAGAACTAAAATAATTCTGAATTATCACAAAATTACTCTGAGAACAAAGGCTTGTAGCTGAGTCTGTGAGTCAAGGTTGAAAAGGTGCTTATTTAAAGATTATAAATTATTAACATTCTAGAGTAACTACAGCAATTCCTAAACATCAGCATAGCAAAATATCTTTTGTTCTCAGGGAAGAGTATTGCTGATAAATTGTGACAATCAAAACAGCATTTTAGTAAGTTATGTCATTATTTTTAGCTTCTCTGTGAAAAATGCATAACCTTTCTGACTACACCTGAGCAAACAACTCTGTCTTAGAAACTAGAGATGTGGTGTTTTGAAAGTCAAACGAAAAGATTATTTTAAAGAAGATGTAATGGGGCGCCTGGGTGGCTCAGTAGGTTAAGCATCTGCCTTTGACTGAGGTCATTATCCCCAGATCTTGGGATCCAGCCCCGGCTGGCTCTCTGCTGAGCAGGGAGTCTGCTTCCCCCTTTCCGTCAGCCCCTGCCCCCCAGCTCATGCATGCTCTCTCTCTCTCTCTTTCTCATAAATAAATAAAATCTTAAAAAAAAAATAAATAACCAACTGTGTGAATTCTGCTGCTGGTTAATTTTAATGAGCGCCGAGATGAGCACTGAGAATTAACCTCTGTAATCCCCAATATGGTGGCCACTCACAACCTTGACTAGAACAGTGTAGGTTGAGTGGTCTGGGGAGAAGATTGACCGAAGAAGAGTCAAGAGAGAATGAAGAAGAGGAATTGGATTCATGAGCATAGACAACTTCTAAGGAGTTCTTGATCTAAAGGGGAGAAAAGATAGGGGAGAGATAAACTAACAGCAGGAAACTATAGAGAGTGAAAAAATACTTTTAGAGATAGAGGAGAGAATGTTTTCACGCTCAGGAGAAATTATTCAGCTGGAAGGGGTAAAATGAGAGGGGTAAAGAAAACAAGATAGAAAAAGGGAGAGAGAGGAGGAAGAGTAAAATTAGAGATCAAGTGATCGATCTCTTGGCCTGTTGAATGGAATTGAGTTAGCAGGGTCAGGTTTAACAGAGGTTGGGCTTTGCCAATAGAGGTAATTGGATAAAAGATGCAAGGGATTTTGGGGCGTGTTCTTGAAAAGATGGAACATAGGTTAGAAGGGCACTGAGAGACAGTGAAAAAATAATAGAATCCATGAATAAATAAATAGTATGAAACTTTAACCTTGTTTAAATATTTTTATATAATTGAAGATTTGAACAGTAATGGAGGTAAATCTCTCTAAAACTTAGTAGATGCTATGAGAGCAAAGGAGACACATCTAACCTTATCAGATTTAATATTTAAAGAAGGGCTCCTGGAGAAATTGAAGCACAGTCTAGCAGAACAGGCAAGGAAGGATGGGAATGTTCTAGGCATAGGAGCAACATGGGTGAAATCATGAAGGCATAAAAAGCACACAGTGGATGCTGGGAACAGCTTCATTGTCAGTAGAGCAAAGGACACTTGTAGGTGAACATAGGACAAGAAGCCAGCTGGACACTGATAAACCTCAGTCAATGAAATGCACAAATTAGAGTAAGCCAGTTTGCATCTTGAGGTTATCGATAATATTTATTCATTTCTTACCTACTGTAAAATGGGCCAATGAACACCAGAAAGGTAGGAAAACATTTCTTCTGAAGTAAGAGTAATCACCTGCACTTAATAGACAAAGGAAAAGAAAAAAAAAAAAAGCCCAACCAACAAATATTGTAAGTTGTGTGTTATTTTTTTTCTGAAATTATAACAGATTGCTACATCCCCTAAATGAGGAAGCCACATACTTCATTCTTAGAAATCATAAAGCTTATGAATTTGTCACTAGGTAGTCCTATAATAACCTTCAGATTCCCTGATTCCACTAATGAAAGGTCAGGGTCTGTCAGCATGTTCTCCATCGAGCTGAGAAAGGCAGAAATGAAACATTCCTAATATGCTGGAAATAAAGGCCGTGTCCTGATTTTACCTGCTGGCAGCCAAAGTCCTTCAGTAGATTGGTGTTTGTCTTCTCTTGGGAAATCACCAGAATGCAACTGCCTTCATCAATGTTCCTTTCCTGCTCCTCTTCCCTACTGCCATGGCTTAGTGACAGGCCTCGTGAAAGATGGTAATGTAACAGGACTGTTACAGAATTAAAGTCCAGGCTGTTTCAGCGAAGCAATGTATTCAGTTAGATGTCCTGCCTGCTGCAGTAAAATAACTTGGAAACGAAGCACTGACGGTACAGGAAACAATCTTGAAATTGATAGGTCGAGAATCCAAGGTGTTAAATTTTGCTAGCATAATATTCTTTGTTAAAAAATAAAAGAATATGGAAATATTGTTAATATTCCTTCATAGCCTAATACATGATGAATCTAATAATTTTTCTTAAAGATCACAATGTATTTTGGGGGAATTTTAAAACAGACTATTTTTAAATATGGTAATCACTTATTAAATATACTGGAATAGAAAAGTAGCATACAAAGTAACACTGGCTCTTAAGAACTTGCTTTATTAAAAGTGGTAAGTTCAATGAATGAAAATCTGGATTAGAATTCCCTCTGAAGACTAATTTTCATCACATTTATGCTTCTACCGTAATTAATACTCATTAGGTACTCAACAAGAGAGAGAAAAAGAGAAAGACAAGACACGTTAGAACAAATTCTGTTTAATTTTGTTTTGTTTCAAATCTTTGTGGAAGTCCTGGGAGATAGTTTCTGACCATTTGTCCACATTCATGTATCTGAAACCAAAATCCTGGGAACGACTCTTCAAAAGGTCTCTCAGTCTGAAAATATTTCAGAGGTAAACGTTGGTATATGTAAAAGTAAAGACAATGGGTCAGGTCAAGTGATTCCTTCAAATACTTCTCAGATCTGATACATGTATTTTGTAGACTCAGCAATTGCAGAGAAATGTTGAATTTCCTGTATATATCTTCTTCAGTCATTTTGTCAGTGCATGGAGAATTACAATGAGGCTTTTCTCAAAAAAAAAAAAAAAAAAAAAAAGGAAATGTGAATATAAGAATATTTTCTAAAAGTTAAACTTTAAAAATAATACATTAACATCCAAACAAAGCCATCTCAAGGGAACTAATTCCCAGGTTTATAAGAATTGACTGGCCTTGTTGAATTTACATTAACTAATGAAAAAATAGTGAGGAAAAGGGGAAAGGTTGGGGGGTGAGAGTGAGTTGATCAACCTTGGGCCCATATAGGAAGGAAAGTAAATGAAGTAGTCAAAAATTCTCAGCCAATTTACAGCTATAAATGTGATAGGGGAAGAGAACTAACACTAATGGAGAGAACAAAGACCAGAGGCTTCAGGGCTAATGGTGTGGCTCTTTGTGTCATGGAGGCATATATGGAGATGTGGGCATTTTGAGTGTTTCTAATTTTATTATTAGGTCAATTGAAAGTGAAATCACTCAGAAGGTTGCCTTACTTAATTTACCTTTTTCTAATAGTATCCTCCCCAAAGGTCTTGACAACAAGGTTAGAATCTCACACTGAGTGAAGACAGTATTTTCTTCCATGTGACAAATTCATTTAAGACTAAATATAAATGCATAAAATTTCTAGTTTAATATATCAGTCTATTGGTGTCACTTAATATGAGTCTGTCTCAGAAAGATGATGGCTATTGAGATTCCTAAGCTGAAGAGTAGACCATAGGGTACTTTAAGTAATCTTAGGTAATAAAGATAAGGTAAACCATAGGCTAAGATAAATAATCAAGATAAACAATCCAAATTATAAGACCTCTTTATAACTCAATGCCATACATCTCCAGCAACAACTTTGCCATATGCAGTTCCAGATGTTTAATTTTTATTTAAATGGTTGACCTTCAAAGTTCATTCAAAATAATAAGTCATTATGATTATATGCAGAGATGGCAAAAGACTTTTTTTTATTTCAGTTATGGAAATTTTGTTTGAAATTTATAGGTGAAAGGAAAAAATACATATTTTACAAAAAGTGAAAGATTATCAATTAAATCAATCATTCACATAATACAAGATCTTTCTATTATCAATGATTGATTCAAAAACTTAAAATGTGCATATTTTAGGTTTGGATGAATTGTGTCTAAATGGAGACGTTAACCAATTATTATTTTGGTCACTTTTTTTTCAAATTTACATTTATATCTCTAAAGGAAAAATTACTGCCAAAGATTGTGTTCGAGGTTTATTGGAATTTTATTTCTTTTAAAGATTTATTTATTTATTTTAGAGAGAGAGAGTATGGGGAGGGGCAGAGGGAGAAGGAGAGAGAGGGAATCCCAAGTAGACACTCCACTGAGTGTGGAGCCTGATGTGGGGCTGGAGGCCACGACCCTGAGATCGTGACCAGAGCCAAAATCAAGAGTTGGATGCTTAACTGTTTAACGGACTCAGCCACCAGGAGCCCCCAGGTTTATTGGAATTTTAAAAGAAGAGACTAATGTTTACCTTGTTGCTTTATTGCATTGAATGATACATACTGACAATGTCTGTGGCCAGTTTTCTAAAGTAAAAGGTATAAAAAGAACCAGGGAAATAGTTGTTAAATTTTTTCAGTATATACATGCAAACATTATGAAAAAATCAGCAGTTTTTGGAACCACTGAAAGAAATAAGAGACCGTGTTTTCACTGATACTGTGTCTCTTTTCAATGTTCATTGATTGAGTTGTAAGGAGTCTTACAAAGATTTAGTAGGACAATTCAAATTCAAGTTTTTTTTTGTTTTTTTTGTTTTTTTTTTTTTTTTTAGGAAACAAAACAAATTATTTCCAGTTCAATAATCAAACACACAAAAAACGGCAGCATAATTTATGTTATCTCACTGATATTACAGTACATAGTAACAAGAAAATCCCAACACCAATGAAATGGAAAGCTTATTGTGATCAAACTAGGAGGTTGAGTTGTATAATATGAGAGAGTGCTGAAATCAACACCAAACATAACACAATCAATAGTAGTGATTCCATGCATTTGTTTCTAGCATGAATCAATATGTAAACGATTTTTCTTGTAATCCACAGAGACATATACTCTGTCTATAATAGGAAGAAGAAAAATTCTAAGAGGGCTTTTTCAATATTGATAAAGTTAGAATTGCCCTTCAGTTTAGGCAGTACCCCTTTGAATTTGATGAAAATAACACTACGCTAACAAAAGAATTAGAGAAAGTGTGTAACTTGGAACCATGTAGTTCTTCAATGGTTATGCTTTTAGTTCAAAACCAAATCAATCCTTCTAAAAAAAAAAAACAGTTCTTTTTATAGGATGCAGGTATTAAACTATTATATTTTTGGTACTTGATTTGTTTTTTTTTTTTTTTTAAGAAAATACTGAAGTAAAACATTTAGAAAAATGGGTATGTGGATCTTTTTTAACTGTGAATTTTATGAAACGTACATACATGTCATAAATTGAGCATAAAAATTCAGTCTTAATTGAGATATGTTGTAGTTATCACATAAACACTAAATTTTAAGGACTTAGAAAAAGATATGTAAAATGCCTCCATAATTTTTATATTTTGAAGTGCTAATATTTTAGGTATATTGTGTTAAGTAAAATATGTTAAATGTAATTTTATCTATTTCTTTTAACTTTTGAATGTGGCTATTAGAAAAACATTAATTATATATATGGTTCACATTAAAATTCTGTTGGGTAGCATTGATACACCAGTGTATCTCTTGCACTGTTATTCTGAACTGTTTGTGTAGATTTTAAATGCTGCAGCCAGATTTTTGGCATTTGTGCATCTTTATCTCCAAATAGATTATAAGCTCATTAAAGTTAGGGATTCATTTCTCTGAAGAATCATGTACATGATGCTCAATCAAAAAATACTTGTTGAACTGATTTGAACTGTGGATGTGGTTATCAGATAGTGGGAGCCTTGGGACCTAAGGGACATTAAAAGCATGCGAAAAGAGAGAATATTAAATTTAATTTTAGGATGCATAGTTTTACCTATGCCTGGAATGAACAATGTCAGTGTGTCAGACTTTTAATTGGACTAGTGTTTTCATTCATTCATTAAACAAATATATATTAAACTCTACCATGTTTCCAATATTGGATATATTCAACATTCTGTAGGTCACAATACCATTCCTTAAAGATTTTGTTATCTGGTGAAATAAATAGACAAATAGATCCAATACGGTTTGACACAGGCATTTTAAAAGCATGCAAAGGGCACTGTTGAATCACACACACACACACACACACACACACACACACACACACTCCCTAATTTATCTTGAGTAGAATAAATTGAGAACCCTGGAAATACCTAATTCAAGGGGAGACAAAAAAAGAGAAATCCATGAAGGATGCTAAGAAATAGTGTCCAATGAGGAAGGAGAAACCCAGGTAGTGTTGTCAAGAAAGCCAAATGAACAAGGTGTTAAATGAAAAGAATTGACAAAGTATAAACTGTTGCAGGTAGAGCAAGTAATATAAGAATTCAGATATACCTATTAATTTTAATAACAATGAGTATTGTTTATGTTACTAGACAAGCTCACACAAAATGATCAGGACAAAAACTAGATAGCATTTGATTGAGGAGAAAATAAATATAAAAATGACATAATAAGTAAAGACAATTTCATCAGTAAGCTTAATATGAAACAGAAGAAAGAGAGAAAGATTGCTAGTTAAAATAGGACATGCAGTTGAGAATGGGTTTTCTTAAGATATAACCATTTTAAGTCATGAAGGGAAGGAATCAGTAAAAATGGAAATCATGAGTAAACAGAAGGGAAAGAAAAAAATGTATGGGAAAAGATTCCTAAAGAATTTAGATATTTTGATATATATACATTCAGCTCAGAAGAGAAAATGGGGAAGATGACATAAATAAGGGATTTTAAAAGTAGGTAATATTTGAATTTATGATTCTCATAATTAATTTAAACAGAGTAAGAGAGTAGAAAGGCTAAGATCAAGAATCAAGGAACGCCAGCCCTTGAAGGTTTGGTAAAGCAGAATAAACTATGAAAGAAGTGTGGAAAGAACTGTCTGTTAATGTCAGAAAATAATCAGGGTATGTATTCCTGGAGTACATACAAGTCAGTGGCTTATTTTAACAGGAGATTAGAGACAGCTGAAGAGATAATCATTGCATGGCATATATATTAGAAGACAAAAAAAAATTCATGAGAATGAAACCCAGAGAGACAAAACAAAGGAAAATAGAGAAGAGAGGTCAGGAGACTTAGGGGATGCCATGAGAAAACCTAACCTACATATAAATAGAATCCTAGAAGTAAAGGAAAAAGAGTGGGCCAGACACAATATGTGAGTCAATAATAGCTGATAACTCTTTAAAACTCTAGGAAAATATTAAGCCTGTGAACGTAGAGCAGAATAAATACTAAAGAAATGAAACGGGTGTATTCTTGTAAAACTGCAGAAGTCAAAGTGAAAATTATAAAACCCACCAGAGAAAATTGATAGACTACTCAAAAGGAGTAGAATTGCATAGACATCTGGCTTCTAAAAAGAAACAGGAAACAAAGTAAAGCAAAAGACAATGGAACTCTATCTTAAAAAGATGATTTTTTTTTTTTTTTGAGAACCTGAAACCCTGAATTCAGTGAAAGAATTCTGCAAAACTGGAGGTCAAATAAAATTATTTTAAGATAAAAACTAGATGTTCTTTAGGAACAGTGATAATTTCAAAAGGAAGGAGAATATGCAGATAAGAACAAATGGCAACAACAAAAAAGAGTAAATATGGAACTAACTCTAAATTACTTATAAGCAGTAGTAAAAATGTCTTATTAAAGGCATATTGAGAATTCAAGTACAAGTCCTAAACCTGGTAAATTGAGAGGTCCATAAATGGGGTTAAAGTATTTTAAACTGTTGAGCTGTTCTTTATCAAGGAAGAGGAAAAAATATTAATTTATATTCCACTTGATAAGTCAGGGACGTAAGTTATTATTTTTAGAAGAACTCCACAGAAGATATTAAAAGAGTAAATTGAGCGCCTAGGTGGCTCAGTTGGTTAAGTGTCTGCTTTTGGCTCAGGTCATGATCGTGGGGTCCTGGGATCAAGCCCCACATCGGGCTCCTTGCTCAGCAGGGAGCCTGCTTCTCCCTCTCCTTCTGCCTGCTGCTCCCCCTGCTTATGCTCTTTCTGTCAAATAAATAAATAAAATCTTAAAAAATTTTAAATTAAAAAATAAGAGTGTATTTATTAACAATCTAAATAGAATGGTGAGAACAAGTAGTTAAATATGCTCAGCCATTCCAGAATAATGAAGGAAATGAGAGGAAAAAATAATAGAATAAAGGGAATACCTAGAAAGGAAGTGCTCAGAGGGTAGATTGAAACCAAAATATCTGTGATCACATTAAATATAAAAAGATGAAGTGCAAATATGTCTGCCTCGATTCTTGAAAAATCAACTACGTGACACTTAGAAACACTAAAATACAAGAATACAGAAGGAATTTTTTAAAAAGGAAAAAATAATACCACTAAATGATCAAAATAAAGCTACTGAAGTTACATTAGAAAAATTGGTTTTAAAGTAAAAAGTATTCTGAGACATAAAGGAGAACACTTCCCACTAACAAGGATCAAATTATCAAGAAGATTTAACATTTACAAATGTGGGTGTAACTAATAAAATAGTCTTATTATAGATTAACCAAAAACAGACCCACATATAAAGGAAAACAGACAAATCTACATTCATAGTGGGAGATTTATCATACCTCATGAATAATTACACAAAAATCAATAAGGAGATAGAAGTTTAGAGAAGAAGCATGATTAATTTTTAAAAAAAGTTTAATTCAAAAATATAGGACACTCCTAAAAAAAATACATATATGTATATATATAGGACACTGCTTCCTACAAGTTAAAATGCATGTTCTTTACAAGTATACTTGGAACATTCTCAAAAAATGAGCATACCTTGGGCTATTAATCAAACCTTGAAAAATTTCAAAGGATTAAAATTATGCAAAGTATGCTTTATAACCATAATGGACATGAGTTAGAAACAGTAACAAAAAGGTAACTATAAAATTCCCTATATTATTTGTGATTAAGAAATACATTGATAAAAGAAGAAATTACAATGAATGTTAGGACATATTTCAAAATAAGTAACAGTAGAAACAATACATGTGAAAATGTGTTTGATTTGCAAAATACATGTTTATAGGAAAATATGTAGCCTTAAATGCAAGTATTAGGATAGAAGAAGAGATTTTTTAGACAGCCAAAAAAATATTAATTTCAATAAATTGGAAAAATACCATCAGAGACCTAAAGCTATTGCATCAGCATTCTGTTCACTCAGAAGTCAAAGATTTTCACACACCTAACCTAAGCAGTACCTACTTTATCTTAGCTAGTATTTCCAAACTTCCAAAAAATATTAATCTTTGGGATTTAGAAACAAAAAATCAAAATTCCAGAGAATTCTGTAGAACTCAGTCATCTTTAAGGTGGTGTTGATAATGTCTACTACAGAAAGTATTTTACTATGTTTTTTTAAATACTGTCCCTTAATACACTACAAAATTGTGCATGATTTCCAAGAAGCAGTAGGCATTGGCTCAAAGGAACATTATCAGAGTTGTGCTTTGTATGCTTTCAGAATGTTCAAGATGCCTTTGAAGTGCACTACTAGTCAATGATGCTTTACATTTTAGTGATTTAAAACATACCTGCCAATAAGCTAATGAATTTCCTTTATCTTTCTTAAATACATTTCCAACATTATTCATACTTTTTGTGAATTATTAGGTATATCTGGGAGTTGCTTAATAAAGAAGAATGACAAACATTAGTAGTTTTTACAAAGAACTGTAACCTATAGTGAATAACTCAACACTGGAAAAGACCAGTAAACATTATTAGGTATTTGACTAGCAATTAAGATTTCCTAGCAAGTTTTAGAGCACTACACAGAATCAAATGTCATAATTGTGGATTTAATAACTTGTTTTGCTTTCAAAACTTTTCTATTTCTCGGAACAACATTCATAAGATTTATATTATCTATTAGTTATTATTATCTACTAATTAATCTATATTACCTATTAATCTGGCCTATTAATATTAAATTTATTTTTATTTTATTGTACTTACAAGAATGACTTATCACTGTCAGCAAACATAGTCACAAGTGCACCCATACTACATAGAAACAGCTGCAGGAGTGACTGATTAGATCCTGTGAGCTTCTCTCTGATGTGCTCCCTTCCCTGTTCCCATAAATGACAATTTTATTTGACTCCACATAACAGCATTTTTTGTTCTTGTTTTTGACCTGAAAACTTCCCATTTTTGCCATTTCGTGACTGATTTTTTTTTCATGATATGAGATTTCAAA
The DNA here is from genome assembly GCF_023065955.2 of Ursus arctos. Lineage (NCBI taxonomy): Eukaryota > Metazoa > Chordata > Mammalia > Carnivora > Ursidae > Ursus > Ursus arctos. The sequence continues at coordinate 18,750,365 of NW_026622786.1, read as the reverse complement.
AGATACACACATTAGTGAGAAATGCTTACCTCTCAACTCGCGTGATTTTAGGTAGTTTGGGGCAGAAAACTTTAGTCTGATATCTGTAGCATGAGCCTCTGAATCTGACTTAAGAGACTGAACTTTGATGGTAATGTCAGTCTGGTGTCAACCTCAAGGAAAAGAAAGAGAGGAGTTTCCCCCAAAACACAAATCAGAGCTGGTCTCATCTGCCCTGGCCATCCTTGTTAAAAGAGAGGCTCTCTCTGTCTTACCACCACAGCCCAAAGGATCAGGGATCATAAATCCCAACTGACTAATTCAAGGAATGCCATCTCCAAAGAAATCAGAGCTTCTAAATCCTTACTCTTCCATACTAAAAGCTCCTGTCCACATCCCTGTAGTCTTATGTGTACATGTTTTTGCCTGTTTTTGTGGGACCATTTTTCCATTCCTTAACATGGCCCTAGATACACGAACTTCATGAATTATCTTGGATCCACAAGCTTTATAAATTATCTCTTTGACATTGACCCCAGAAGCCAGCGAGAGTATTTTTGAATTGTTTGCCTGTGACCATATTATACAGTAAACTGAATGGCATTCTACTTGGTTCTATTTTGACATTGTGGTTGATGATGTTATCTAGTGAAGCTCACTAGCAGGGAAGCAAAACTGACACCTCTTATCCTGCCTACATTATAAATAGACATGCAGATAACATTCCACAAATGAGAAAAAGGAAGCATCAGCACTGCGAGTTAAAAAGAAACATTAAAAAACAAAACAAAACAAAACAAAAGACCCCTGGGTCACCTTGTCTGGTTTTCATCCTCAAATTAAATAGGACTTTAATTTTTGTTCCTATAAATTACAGATTTCCTAACAAAGATAATTTCATCCTTGGCTTTTGGAATAGCAGTATCTGAAAACATATATTCGCAGTATAATAACTCTAGAAGAAACTTTTTTTTTTCAGAACAACTGTTAACCCAACATTTTTAATCTTTTGAAGTTTTTGTTTTTGTCTACAGATACCTTTATATATATATATATATATTTTTTTTTTAAAGATTTTATTTATTTATTCATTCAACAGAGACAGAGACAGCCAGCGAGAGAGCGAACACAAGCAGGGGGAGTGGGAGAGGAAGAAGCAGGCTCATAGCAGAGGAGCCTGATGTGGGGCTCGATCGCATTATCCGGGATCACGCCCTGAGCCGAAGGCAGACGCTTAACCGCTGTGAGGTTAATCTATTTTTTAATCTGTAAGTCAAAAGCCTAAAGCTTGCATTTTCTTCCTTACATAAAGTACTCTTCTCAAAATGCTTATATTTCTGAGTCGTTTTTTAATACCAGAAAAGGTGACGGAACATGCAAAATCTGACGGCATACCTCCAGAGTATAAAACTAGAAACAAGGGGTTTTCTCCTCCCATAAAATAAATGGATTTTATACAAATACCCATCATTATTGCAGATATGGTGAAGTCCATGGAGTCCAATTTAAATTCTAACTCTGCTACTTGCTAGCTCTGTGTCGTGCAACAAATTACTTGAGTCGACTCCATTATCTTCATCAGTAACATGAGGTTAATAATGGCACTTATCGTTCATGAGGTTCTTGAAAGTGTTAAAGAAAATAATATATGTAAAGCACTTAGCTGAGAACCTGGCGTATTAGGCAGCCAATAAATTTTAGCTCTACTGATCATTAACCACAAATTCAAATTTTCATGGAAAATAAAATTAATTCTACCATACGTACATTTTACGTTTTTTCCACCTCAGGAATATTATGAAAACTAAAATGTACCAGTGGGAAAACCTATATAGAAAATAATTTAGGAATTAAAAAAACCTCTATTTATTGAACAGAAATTTATTCTGCGCAAGTACAATAGCTACTTAAATGTTGTAGTCAATGGATTAACAACTTAGCAATCAGCATATCCCATAATACTTTACCAAAACTATTTTTAAAATGAATATATGTGACATAAAATTTTTTATGAAATGTATTTCTATAGTTATACCACAAATGACTATATCACTGTTAAATGAGAATAAATTTTAAAATAGACTATTTCCATAAGGAAAATGGTCTAAATTTCTGTTATATCACATCATACAAGATACAAATAGAAAAATAAATTTAATATTTAAATACAAGCAACAGAAGATAACAAATGAATTCTAATTTTACTGAAGGGAATTAAATGTCGAAGAAGAGAATAATATTTTAAAGCAAAATACAACTCTGTACAACCAGAACTCTAAAAAATAAATAGAGATTTCCCTTGAGCAGATACTGGTATTGGCTTTAAATTTTCTATTTTTATTTTTATATATTTTAAAAGATTTTATTTATTTTTGTGAGAGAAAATGAGAGAGAGGGGGAGGGAGACAGAGAGAGTACACAAGTAGAGGGAAGGGGCAGAGGGAGAAGCAGACCCTCACATAATCAGGGATCCCAGTGCAGGACTCAATCCCAGGACCCTGGGATCATGACCTGAGCTGGAGGCAGACATTTAACCGCATGACCACGAAGGTGTCCTTAAATTTTCTAATTTTAAATTTTAAAATTATAATATATAAAATTACTAAATATTTTAAAATAGGAAACAAAAAAAAAATGGGAATTCCATTTTTTCCAGTATTCCTGTAGAAGATTTAGATTTCATAAAATGAGGTATCATTGTAAAACAAGTTTTATTTTTTTAATTTCAGTGAAGAAAATTATACTAATGTTGAATTTATTGGCACTTTGTGTTGAAATCATGAATGATCGGTTGGTCATTATTGTTTCAACTATATATCTAGAATTAAGTTTATCATGGTTTCCTCATCAAAAAAGTTGTGAATTATGAAAATGTTAGTAATAAGGTATGCTACATTGTTTACAGGTGTAATTCATTTGTAGCTGGGTTGATAAAAAACTAGAATTTTTGTTTGAGTTCTTTTCAAATAATTGTACTGCCATTATAATTGGAGTTTTGCCAAATACATCTTTTCTCCATTTTCTTTCTTTCTTTCTTTCTTTTTCCTTTAAGTGACATAAAGGCAATTTGGAATATGTTCAGAAGCTAGCAACCAACCATATAAGGAAGAAAAGAATTCAAACACTATTTCCCAAAAGAGAGGGCCACCTACTTCAATACTGCATGAACTGGTTTTGAAACATTCAGATTCCAGGGCTTCACTCCATAATAATTGAATCAGAATTGGGGGCTAGAATATTTATACTAAGGAAATATTTTCACAGGCCTAAAGAAGAATGATCAAACAAACCAAAAATGATTTGTCCTCACTCATATCCCTCAGGCAGTGTAGATGCCACAACAAAGAGCAATCCTAGTTCTTCGATGTCTGGAGAAATCACCTGTGCTACAAACACTATCTGAGTGCTATCACACTGTCTATAACTATATATAGCATTGTGTATATACACTACATATACTGTGAATACACTATGTAAACTATATATACACACCATAACACTATCACACTGTCTATAACTATATATAGTGTTATATGTACACTGTATACACTATATATACACTATGTAAACTATATATACACCATAACCCTATCACAATGTCTATAACTATATAACACTATAACTAGATATAGTGTTATATATATACACTATATATATACTATATATACACTATATACACTGTATATATGCTATATACACTATATATACACTATAACACTATCACAGTATGTGAACTGTATGATCACTCTCAGCCCCACATGCTGTGATTACACTTTGCTCTCTAGATGCAATTGTGGTATCATGGTAAGGGGTTTCTTTTAGTCATTCATGGATGTGCTCAAGCGTATTGATTAAACAACTAGAATTGAAAGAAACTGAATGGTAGATTACAAGAAAGAATAAAATATACAGGTTCTAAAAACTTAAAATCCAATAGGGAAGAAAAGAAAACCACAGATAACAATGATGTAAGTTAAAATGAGATAGTTTCCAAAGGAAAAGGCAAACCAACATGCAATAAAGCAGAAAGAAAACAGTTAAAATTCATTGTGATTAAGAGATATTGAGAACAGCTTTTAGAATGAAACATGGTATTAAATTTACACCCTGACTCAGGCAAGACCGTGAGCGGGGGGATAATAGAAATTTCAGGGTATGAAAAGAATTAAATCTCCCTCAATCTGAATTCATAAAGTACCCTATCTTCAGGTCATTTATTTTCTTTCATTACTTTATATCTTTAGCTAGATTTTTTTGGACATCTCCTATATTTTTTCACTGTAATATTAGTGTTCCAAAATTGCCTGGGGTAGGTGTTGGTCTAGATTTGTAGATTGTTTTTTGGTTTGTTTGTTTTTGCTTAAGTAAAACTATCACATATCAGACTCAGAAAAAGAAAAATCTTTATAGACTTTAAGTTTAAAACTTTAAAGTATTAACAAGTTCTTTATCTAAGGATGAAAAATCTTTTGAAGAGCTGTGGGTAGAGCACAGCTGCGACTCCGCGTGCTTCAGGAGCAGGGCTGTGTCCGTGGCTGGTCATTATTGTTGCACCTGTATATCTAGATTGAAGGGTATCGTACTTTTCTTTACAAACAGCAACTATAACTTAGATTTTCTATGAGTCCTAAGTCCATAGATTTTTTTTTTTAGAAAACCATTATAGTCAATCCACAAGTATTTGTGAAATATTTGTATGTTCCTAAATATATATTACTAGAAGCATCAATTGGCTAGTGGTGTCAAATCCATTTGAATAAGCCATATACATTTTTTAATACATTTACATGAACTATAGTCTAAGAAAAAAAATATGTAAATCTGAATAGAACCGAAGCACAGTAATTAGTTTTACTGATGTTAGTGTGGAGAGAGGATTTGAGTATTGAAAAAAGGAAAAAAATATGTAAAAACAAAACAGAATTTCAGATACACAAAGAGAACAAATTTATAACCTGGAAATTGCATTCGAAGAGTAATAAAGCAGTAAATTGGTGAAGACTTCAGTTACGTAAATAAGTTTTGTATTTCATATATAAAAGAATTACAGAGGTGGCCAGTTCAGGACTGGTATAGTGGTCGCCAAATACTTGAAGGACTTGAAATCCTTCTATCTCTCTGATTACCATAGTTTCCAACTTCAAGGATGCCATAGTTACTGGAACTCTTACCGTTAGGTACAAGCTGCAAGAAGCATGAAGGATGCCATCCCCCGATGAGAAAATCCCTTAAAAGGGATTTTCCAGAAACTTCAGTTCCATCTCATTGCCCATCCTGTGTGAAAAGGTGACTTGGAGAATTTTTCTTTATTTGTTTTGTTATGATCATTGCATTTCTCCACCCAAATAAAATCAAGAAGGGTTGGAGGAAGAATGTCTACTACTAGATTCACAAGTGGTAAATTCCATTACAAGAAGATAAAGACTAATGGGGTGCCTGGATGGCTCATTTGGTTGAGCATCGGCCTCTTGGTTTTGGTTCAGGTCATGACCTCAGGGTTGTGAGATTGAGCCCCGCATCAGGCTCTACACTCAGTGTAGAGTGGGGACTCTCTCCCTCCTCTTCACCCCTCTCCCTTCTCTCCCCTCTCCCTCTTCCCACTGTGTTCTTTCTCTCTCTCTAAAATATAAAAACTCTTTAAAACAATAAAATAAAGAGGTTAAAAATTTCATTTAATCTACAAGACAGTTATTCTACTTTGTTGTTGACCTATTTGGAAAGGGTAGCAAAGATTTATCTTCCTGATAAAAAAGAATAACAAGAGTAATACTCAGGAGTTCACCATGGCCAACTCAAAACGAGTTCCAACTGTGATATGTCTAAAAATGTGTTTTCTAGTTCTGCTTTAATATCAGTTTTAAGTAACTTTGTTCTCAATATTTTATCAGCAATTTTTGTTACTTGTTTCTAGTACATGTGGATCATATCTCAAAAGTAGAACTTCACTTTAAATGTCCACAGCATGTCTGTCAATTTCGACCCAGGAAATGACTGTATAGGTTATATATTTTGCTAAAAATTACAAGAAATAAGATTATACTGAAGAAAAGAAAACCCGCAGGACTGCTTTGACCCAAAATATTTCATGATGGAAAGAAGACTTCTAGCTGTCGTATGCAATTGAGAATAACATAATTGCAACAAATCAATGAAAATATTACATTATTATAGAGACTAATATAAAGCAGGGTGGGAAAGGTGGCAGTTGATTTTTCTACAGTCACATTTCAACAACATTTTTCTTATGGCCATGATCTCAGACTCTGTCCACATGGAAATATCATAAAGTATATAATCTATAAATGACTAACCTCAAGTCACATCAAAACTCTTAAGGTATTAGGTTAGCTCATTTACTAACAATACTTGCTTCTATAAATATCCTATGAGATATCACGTTTAAGCCATGGATATACATGTAGGAGTTTTTCTAACATGGGCAAATCATTCCACATAGTAGCACTGAAAATAAACTGGTAGTAATGACGTAGAGTTAGCCCAGAAATCTACATTGTGGTTTTTAAAAGACTATGGGTTTTAATATGATAAGATTTAGTATTCCATCTTAACTCCTTAGTAGAAATATTGCATCTGCCTATCAACCATGTTTTTAGCAAACTGGTAGTCCTCTATTTTAGTTCGTAAGATTTGAGTGGTACTTAGTACTACTCCCAGTGTGAGGATTGGGCAAGAAACTCAAACCTGGTCAATCAGAATGTGCTACTCCAAGGGTCACAGTTTGATCCAGGGATGGGCATGTAATCAAATGAGCCAATCCAGGTCTTTTTGTGAGGACTGCTATGGCTTCTAAAGAGAAGAGAGACTGGTTTGCTCCTCATAATGTCATGGTGATAAAGAATCATGTTATTATTTATACATACAAGATTTTCAAGCTCCTAGGTTGGCAAATAACAGGCACATAATAAAATTTTGTAATTTTTATTTTGTACTTAAAAAAGAGCATAGATTTCTGTAACAAGAGATCAAGTAAAATAGAGTAGTCGATGGGATAAAGGATCCAAAATTAGAAATCCTACTCTCCCCCTGCTATCTATGGAAATTCACACAAATTATTTCACATCTATGGATCTGTTTTCTCACCTGAAGAATAAGTTTAATACTTTTTTTTTTTTAACCCCTTCAATTAATGTGTGTGGTGAGAACTGGCTACATAATTTCTGATGCCCTGTGCAAAATGGAAATGTGGGGCCCATTGTTCAAAAACTATCAGAAATGTAAACACAGTGATTCATTAAACCAAGTGCAGTCCCCTTCTGACTGTGGAGCCCTATGCAATCCAATAGGTCATATGCCTGTGAAAGGGGCTCCGTGTAGTAGATTAAATAAGGTCATGACTCCTTACCTATTCCTCCTATAAAATGTTATGTTAACTCGTCCTGCCTTTGACACTGGGCTGGTCCTGAGGCTGGCATTGATTGATGGGATGTGGGAAGGTGATGGTGTGCCATGGCACTTTCACCATTCTTGAACCCTTGAGTGAGTTTGCTAACTTTAAGACCATCACACTATGTGGAAACCAAAGCTAGCCACTTACACAGATAAGGAGAGATAGACAGAGACAGAGTTTGGCCATATGGATAAATATCAAGGTGCAAGCCTGTAAGGGAAGTCTTCTTAAATCTTCCAGTCCAGGCAGCCCCCAGCTGAATGCAACCGATTGAATGATCCCAAGCATACATTGCCCAAATTCCTGACCCACAAAATAATAAGAAAGCAAAATAATTATTGTTTTAAGCAGTTAAGTCATGGAGAAGTTTGTTAGCAATATATAATGAAAGAGATAATATTTAAATATTTTTATAAATATAATTTATCATTAATGTTAATAAAATAATATGGTATTATTTTACTATTGTTCCCTCTGGATTGAAGCAACCAATCTGGACTTTGAGCAGTTACTTGTGATATATACTGGGCTTCTAAAATTAAAAGAATTTTGTGTGATAACATTACTTTGTATTGTTACAGACACTTAGTATAGTTACATAACGTGGTAGGCAAAATAATGGCTCTCAAAAATGCCATGTCCTAATTCCTGGAACTTGAAACTGTGCTACTTGATATGATATGTTAGTTTTCTAGGGCTGTCATATAACAGATTACCACAAACTTGTTACTTAAAACAACAAAAACATACTATCTCACAGCTCTTAAGTCCAGGAAGTCCAAATTCAAGGTGTTGATAAGGTAGTACTTTCTCTGAAAGCTCTAGGGGGAAACTCTTCTTGGCTTCTCCCAATGTCTGGTGGTTCCATGAACTCTTTGCCTTGGGCCTATATAACTCCAGTCTCTGCCTCAGTCTTCATATGGACATGATATCCAGGTTACATTCTGTTGAGCAGGGTTTAGACACATGGCCACCCTTAACTACAAGAAGAGATTGGAAATGTAGCCTTTTCTCTTATCGTCTTTGTGGCTGGATGAAGCTTCTGTCAGTATGAGAGAAGTAGAAAATTGCTGTTGGGGCCATGCAGTCTTTACAGCATTAAATAAAAATTTTAAAATATGTGTAAATGTCATAAAATATTGAAATTGGGAAATACTGTTTACAAAGTATTAACTCCATAATACAAATTAGTACAAATAAGTATGAATAGGAAGAATGATGGAAAACTCTAATAACAAACACACAAAAAAAGACAAAGATAACAACTCCGATAACAAATACCGATGAGACAAAAATTACTTCCATAATATTGGAAATATTGAGATAAAGGGCAGGAAACCCTCAAGGGAAAGGTAAATACAGAGAAAAAGATTCTTATGAGCCCTAGGATGTTACCATCTTCCATTAATAGAAGGAAATGTTCAGCCTTTGGTTAATCACTGGTGTCTAACTAGGATTCAGAGGGTAATTGGTCCCGTGAATGGTAGAGGGTCTGGAATGGAACTCTTACTAGTCAGATCAGAATAAAGAGAAATTATCCCAAAATAACAATGTGCTTGTGTCTGCGATTTTCCATTCATGTAGTAAGCAGCTTCAAATTGTGTGGGAATGGCTACAATAAATTATAGAAAAAACATTCTTCTAGGCAAACTGTCTCGGTACAGGAAGTTCTGGTTTCCGACCTTGTCACGGTAATGAGAAAATTAAGTAATCTCATCACTGTTTACCATCTGTATGGGAAGGCAGGAATAGAAGGGAAAGAAAAGTGCAGTTTATGTAAAAACAATGAATTATTCCTAGGAGCAGGTAACAGAAGGGCAACATTTGAAGCTATCATCTTCACAGTGATGAAGACAAAAAGACAATTACAATTTTTATATTCAGAAAGTTAAACAGGGGCGCCTGGGTGGCACAGCGGTTAAGCGTCTGCCTTTGGCTCAGGGCGTGATCCTGGCGTTATGGGATCGAGCCCCACATCAGGCTCCTCCGCTATGAGCCTGCTTCTTTCTCTCCCACTCCCCCTGCTTGTGTTCCCTCTCTCACTGGCTGTCTCTATCTCTGTCAAATAAATAAATAAAATCTTTAAAAAAAAAAAAAAAAGAAAGTTAAACAAATGCCAATAATGAAACTTTCATAAAAAATACTAGAGACACAGTTCCAAGGGCAACTACCTATCATAAGTGGTAAGAGAAATAACACTGCCTTTCCTCCTGAGAGAAAAATAGAATGGTGTGTAAATGAAAGTTATAGGACATTCAGCTTCTCTTGAACAAGTTAGTATTTTTCAGACACTCAAAATTATGAAGAATTTTTCCCTAAACTATATCAGATATATATTTTTGTTATGCACAGACACGTACATGGTTTGCTCAGTGTGTTATGATATGGTTTCTACATATCTTGCCAGTTTCAACACACTCCATGTCAAATACCATTCTTCAGCTATAGTGAATATTTTCCCCAGGAAGCATGAGGTCTTAGCCTCTATTCCTTTGAGCTGGCTATTTCTCTCTGTTGGCATTGTTCTCAGTTCTCTTTCCCCCTGTTACAAGCAGGGATGTCTTAGGAAGTAGACTGGGCAGGTGTAGAAGAGAATTAGAAAAAAAAAAAAACACAACTTTTTTTGTTTGTTTGTTTGTTGGGGCTTTTTTGTTTGTGTTCGTTTTTGGTTTTGCCATGATCTATTTCAAACTACTCAATGTCACTGATCCCATAGTTGGGAGGCAGTGTGCACAACAGGCTCTCACTAACTGGTTATCAGCACCATGGTCTCGGTCCCTCCTCTTTACTGTTTTACCCCTACTTATGTTCCCCATCTTAGCTTTTTTTTTTTCTTTTTCTAGAAGTCTTTTTATCCTTCCCTCCCAAATTTTATTATTTGGCCCTCTCTTATACTGCCACTGCACTGCATAATGAACCTAACACTTTCAGGCCGTGGTGTTACTGCCTCTCTGCGTCACTACATCATAAGCTTCTGTAGGGCGAAGACTCCATATTAGAAGCTCAATAAATATGTATTAACTAAAGTAGCAAATGCATGCAAAGAATATAATTATGAAATTGTTTTGTAAAACAAAAATGTATTACATTTTTACGTAGTTTATAAGCAGTAAGTCAATTCTGGGGTCATAATATTTATAGGACAGGAACGAGGATCATATGGAAATTGATCATGAAACAGGGAAGGAGTGCATATTAAATGATAGAATTTATACAATTTTCCAAAATGTTTATGGGGTACTTACTTTGTGCAAGGCACTGTTCTGGGTGCTTGGGATATTTGGCAAGATAATGCTCAATGCTTCCTTCTATCCAAACAATGAAGTATTTTTCATAAAATGTCAAGATGTAGCATCAGCATCCCTATTTTAAGTAAGAGTTTAAAATAATACATGCATTATTAAATGTATCTTTACTCTGTTTCTACTATTCAGAGACATTTAAACAATATAGTTTAAATTGAGCCTGTTTCCTTTAAGAAATGTGCTATCTTAACATGTAGTTGTTGATCTGTTGATGAATTTGTAGAGACATTTAAATCCTGTGTCTTGCTAATAAAGTCTAGAAATGACTCAGACGGCAAATAACTAAGAGCTTTAAGGCTATTAAGAGACTCTTAAAATTGCCAGTCTGCCATTTGGCAAAACCATCAATGTCAATTGCCATACTACCACTGTGTTAGGCATAACATTATTCCTTTTGCCAATCTGTGTTTGTAACACTTCCATCTTATAATTGGACCAGGAGAGTTATTAAGTATTGCTACCCATAGGGACCAAATTGTGACAAAATTAGGATAGTTGTTATGTCATTGCCTGTGATTCAAAATAGATAAATCGCACTCTTCTAAATGTGAAGACACTGATAAAGAGAACGTAGAAGGGGAATGTGTTCATCAACTTCGAAAAATCAAGATATATAACATGTCTATACGTAGTTGTATACTTATACCCCTAAAACATATAGACCTTGGGGAAAAAGAGGTTGTAAACTCTACTGGGAAGATGCTTGTGAAGACATGAAGTAATCATAGAGCAAAGAGCTGAGATGAGGAAGCACTACTGCTAGAAATCCCCTGAAAATTCACCATGGAGTATTTAAAGACAATGAGCAGTAAAATGTCTGCTTCAGAAGATCTGATGATTAATTCCATGGGCAAGGATCCTGACAGAGCAAGTAGTTTATAAGGAAGAAAAATCACAGTGTATTCAAGAAACCAGAGACTTAAGTTTGAAACTGCAGGTTGGTTTATATTTCTGATATTCAGAGCACGACTTTCAGGATCATACAGTGATACTCAGAAGTGAAAACGTGATTCAGACAAAGAATAAATACCAGTTAAAAAAGAATAAATAACAATAACCTTCAAACAAATAAAGCAAATAAGTTAATAGAAATCCAGTATATAGATAATTTATATTTTCTTCCAAATGTAGAAATGTATAACATAAATAAATATATATAATACATAAATAGCATATGTGTGTGTGTGTGTGTGTGTGTGTGTGTGTGTGTGTGTGTGTGTGTTATTATGTATCTACCCTGTTGGAAGATATAATCTGATTAAGAAAATAGAATATGCATATAGAAGTTTAGATAGGGGCGCCTGGGTGGCACAGTCGTTAAGCATCTGCCTTCGGCTCAGGGCGTGATCCCGGCGTTCTGGAATCGAGCCCCACATCAGGCTCCTCCGCTGAAAGCCTGCTTCTTCCTCTCCCACTCCCCCTGCTTGTGTTCCCTCTCTCGCTGGCTGTCTCTGTCTCTGTCGAATAAATAAATAAAATCTTTAAAAAAAAATGTGAAGATAGGGACTATTTCTTAAGGTATCTCTGAATCCCTTGCAGTAAACGTGGTGGGAGTATTATGGTCATCTGTGTCATTGGCATTGTTGTCAGTAGGGAAATATACTGTTTGAAGCACTTCACAAGTATCTACTCATTCTACTTTCACAAACACCCTGTGAGAATGATGCTATAATGATCTACATTTTACTGATTAAGAAACAGTGGAAAGAGTGGTTGAGTAATCCACCAAGGTTACATAGCCAATAAATCATAAAATCAATATTTAAAACCAGGCAGACTGACATGGGAAACTGGAGCTTTTAAGCAGTGTATCACACAGCCTCAGTGAATGTATTGAGTTGCATTCAATTAATTCACGGGTACAAACTGTTTATAAGAAAACAGAAGAAGAGATGAGATTAGTCTCACTTTAGATTAGGATAATGGAAGAGTTTAGCACTCCAGTGCGATTTCAACTTTGAACCAACAGAAAACAGGAAAAAATTTCTTGTTATGTCTGGAACCCTTTTGCTTTGGAAATCATAATTTCAGTGTCTCAGTTTGACCCCAAATTCTTATCCTTCTATCACTTTAATTCATTTATTACATTTTCCCCCTTATTCAAATGTATTGATTACCTTAACTTTCCCTATTTCTCAGTTTTTCAATTCATGACGCCTACTTATGGAAAACGAGTGAATAAAGACATGAATGAATGAGCATTGCAATAAATGGTACAGAAGCAAATATGAGCTCTGTTAAAAACCCTGAAGTAACTCTTTATTTTCCTCAAAGTAAAATATTCTTCAGGGCTCACCTTGAGCTTCCACATTATGTCTCAAATGTCATCCTATCTCTGACCTCTCTAGGACTATGTTCCCTTGCTGCACAACCACACTGCTTCTTTTTTCTCAAGCACTACATGCCAAGACCTACCTCAAGGCTTTGCTCAGCCCTCCCCTCTGCCTGAAACACTGTCTTCTGCCTTCAAGCCTCTGCTCTGCCTTCTCACCCTCTCAATGAAGCTGACTTTCACCATACAGTTTAATGCTATAATCAGTCCCTCTCACTTGCCCAGAACACCTAATCAAGCTTGCTTTACTATGCTTTTTGTTTTTCTTTTAGCATGTATCAGCCTCTAACATGGTATATTAAGTACTATATTATATCTGTGTATTTTCTGTTATAATGTAATCTCCACAAGATCAGAAATCTTATCCACTCACAAATATGTATTGTATGAATGAATACAAGTACTATATCCTAGAAATGTGTCGGTTTGCAGGACAACACACAGGGCATCAGTGTGTGTTTCATTGGCGGTGATGGCCCTAAACGTTAGCTGGGAGAGCATTACCCACGAAGTTCCATTAAATTCTTTAAACCAACCTGAGTTATGTAAAGGCAGTTTGCTGTACAGCTGTGTCTTCGAGATGAGCCGCCTAGCTTACCTTCTTAGGCAAGTTCCCAACACTAAGTGTTCTTCTATTTGGAAACATGGAAGGAGCCACAGATACTGAGTTATAATGCAAGACTGTTGCAATTTTTGGATTCCCAGGACATTCCACATTCAGTCAGTCAGTCATCCATCTGCACACCCATTTATCTATCCAATCAGTATTGCCTGCACACATTGTAGGAGTCAGGTGCCCTGCTAGGCATTGAGAAGATTGAGACGAAAGTGTGTGATTCTTTGCTGAATCAGTCTGGGTGCCGCATAAATGTTTGATGAATGCTGAATGAATGGGTATATAGAGGCCACTAAATGTTTAAGTTGAAGTGAATGGAAAAATTACTTACTCTCTGAGGCTTATTTCTTCATGTGCAAAATGAGATTACAAGATAAATAATTTTAATATATCCCTTTTATAAGTCTATGATTTAATCCAATGAAGAATGACAGACTACTAAAAAGTGTTAAGCATGGAGATGTCGAAGTGATATGTGATCAAGATTCTTTTTGACAAGGATTTACAATGTGAATTAGAAAGAGAGAGGTAGAGTCAGAGGCAAGACAAGCAAAGAAAAACAGAAACAGATACCATCATATACATAGACACTGAAAGCAGAGAAAGAGGAGCTTAAAGAGTCATTAAGGCCAAGCCTCTGGTACTGAAGCATAAAGAGAAAAACACCAATGTAATATTGTTTAAAGAGCAGATCAGCTGTGCTTGGTATCTAAATACTAGCAAGGAATTCGAAGCTCTGGCTGCAGACAACTTTGTTGTCTGTAGCTCTGAGTTTAAGTAATTTTATATTTTTATTTATGGCTTTATTTACTTGTCCTGACTGCCATATTAGATTATAGCATCTTTAAGTTTAAAGAATAAAATCTTAAAAATGAGGCAAAGAGGTACAGACCACAAAGCATATGGTGAAGAAAGTAAAGTAGAAGAAAGAAATTCTAATTTATACGTATTATTTTATATTTTATCTTACAGTGCTACTACATTTTAAAGTTTCCATTAAACTCCAAACTTTGTGGCAGGAGAGGTGAACTATTTACATATCTGTATATCTGAAAGCACCATTCCATATTAGTTAAATGAATGTTTGTTTTCTGAATTTGTCCTGGATTGTTTTGTGATTTGGCATGGATTTAGAGAGAAAAAAAGAGGTGGGAATGATCAAGAAAATAGGACTTTGATAAATGAAAATGTTTCCAATGCATAAACTGTGACTCCAATAGAAATTTTATGAACCAAGTGAATTGAATATAAGGTATTTTGAAATATTGCCGTTATGTAACCTGGGAAAAGATTCAGATGACTGGCAAATTTTCCTAAAGAAAATGCACTGTTATATGATTGCTAATTTCCAGTCCCCAGTGAACAAATTAAAGGTGGTTTCTAAACACTGCGACTATGAGATTTTACCCAGTTAATTAAATACAAACAATTGGATTACCTAACATATTTGGCGGGCTGCAAAATTACAGTTCAAAACAGTTAAGTTTACATCACAATGGTGAAGGGATTAAAATATTCTGAATGGAATGTACAGATAGACAAAAGAATAAAAAAATGAGTTGTAGTGACTATGTTGAGTTCCATAATCCCCTCTGAATGTGTCTTCCTACACATGAGATCTTGGTAAACCACATTCCTCAGCCCCCTCAGCAGTTGTGTTCCATATGTAAATTATTCCTCCAATTTGATACACTCATGTGAGATTTGGAAAGCAGAAATGGGAAATATATGGCTTTGGCCATATATTTTTTGTATGACGATTCTTTGTTGATGATGTACACAGACACATTGAAATGCTGGATTTTTTTCAGCTGTGACCCAGTCATTAGCTTTGTGGAAGACTGAGAAAGATGTGGCCAAGGTGAGATTAAGGAAGATGGGCAGAGGTGGGATAGCTTCCACGTGTGGGGACAGTAGGAAGCTCTCTGAGTGAAAGTTTCCAGCAGAAGCCCCCGGAGGGGCGCCTGGGTGGCACAGTGGTTAAGCGTCTGCCTTCTGCTCAGGGCGTGATCCCGGCGTTATGGGATCGAGCCCCGCATCAGGCTCCTCCACTATGAGCCTGCTTCTTCCTCTCCCACTCCCCCTGCTTGTGTTCCCTCTCTTGCTGGCTGTCTCTATCTCTGTCAAATAAATAAATAAAATCCTTAAAAAAAAAAAAAAAAAAGAAGCCCCCGGAAGCCCCACTTCCCGCGGTGGCGAAGTATCAGCTCTTCTACTGGGCTTTGGGGAGCTCTGGAGTAATTTCTGGGAGGTCAGCCTAGAACGTCTCTTGTGTCCTCCAACTGATTTTTTAAGAAACTAATTTCCTGTGTTTAAAACTTCTTCATTAAGATGGATGGAATGGTTTCAGTTTCCTGCAGCTGGATTTCACCAGATCCATCAAAGACTTGGTGGTCTACTGTGGCCCAGCACTTTCTTTCTTGTTTTTCAGTTTTCATGACTTGCCTAATTTCTGCTTTTTTGATAGGTTTTTCTAGAGTAGCATAGAGACAAAAGAATTGGAAAATCAATGACTAGTCAAGAATTGCCTCACAGTAGAAGTAATACCTTTGAATTACAATGAGCTCACATGCTTATATAATTTTTTTACAGAAATACATGCATAATAGTTAAACATATTAGTCATCCTCTCATTTAGACACCTTCATAAGGAGTCATTAATTAACTAACCCTCTATGTGAAGTCCTTTATTTAAAACTAACACAAGCGAAACTTATTTTACAGTCTATCAGTAATTATGCTGATAGATTTGGGGAATTGTTCAAATGAGAAGGAGTAGGCACACTTTTAGAACATTTCCTGTCTGAAAATTAATAGGTAAACCGGCAGTACTAGGCTAAAAATACAATGCAGCTTGAAAAAAGCAAAATAAATAAAATAAAATAATAAAATAAAACTCATATCTTCAGGAAGAGCTAAATTTGCCAACATCATTTAATTTATAGTTAAGTAAATCAACATGTGAGTATTTGATGACAGAAAGAAGCTCAGTAATAGTGAACTACAAATACAATTCTGTATCTGCAACTTGAACTAAATTTTGACACATTTGGCGTTTTAATGAGGAGTATTTCATTATAAAGCCTGAAATGATATTATAGCATTCACACGCTCTTTAAGGGCACTCCTTGAAAACCATTTAACCATGCCTTCGAAATGGGTTTTAATACTGAGCTTCTGCATTTTCCATAGCTAGGGATAATCTATTTATAGTCTTAACTTAATAATATTAAGTGTCACAGAGAGAAAGAAGTACAACATACATCATTAAGGAAACTGTACATAGGTATACTTTTTCTCAGAAAATATTTTAAAGGTCTGGCTAGCTCACGATACCCCATCAGTAAGCAGTCGTCAGGCTTAAGTGAGAACCTGAACAACTTGAAGCGACAAGCCATCTTCTCATAAGATTTAGTAAAAGGATCTTAAGGTTTTCTGAAGCTCGTGTGTGATTTTTTTCTCAAGAATTCCATTATTCATTTAATTTCAGTATAGCTGAAGTTTATAAGAGGACATGAAATTATAAACCGATATGGAGGTAATGCATTTTTTCAAGGGATTTAAGAATTCTTTCATATGCGTTCCCAAATGCATCCGTGAACACTAATGTATATTTCATGTATATCCATTTTAGCACCTTCATTAATATGCAGACTCTGAAACAGAGACCAAGTCTTATTCACTTTCAGTATCACCCCTGGTATTGGGCTCATGGTTGGATCCACTAACAAATTATTGATTGCCTGATTTAAAAAAACTCATTCAGGTTATATAAAAGAAAAGCTGTTTTTAGTAAGTTTAATCTATACTTTCGTTTTTTACTTTCAAGTGGTTACTAAGATTATAAAAGCAACCATTCCTTCTAATCTCAGTTTAAAAGTCATTCTTCAGGGAAACGTATCTCTGATATTTAACCTCTACCCTCTGTCGCTAATCACTTCCCATCCCAGGTACATACAATGTCAAATCCTCTTGTCTCCCTTTATAAACTTAAACTCACCTTACCAGGCACATTTAATTGTGTGGTTATTTCATTAATGTTTTCTTTACTAGAATATAAAATCCCATACAAAGAGGGATTTGTTTTGGCTCTCACTTACATTTCACTACAACAGAATTTGGCAAATAGTGTCATTTTTATAGATGTTTTAGACATACGGGAGTAGGGGGAAGAAAAGGAAGGAGGGAGAGGGAGAGAGAAAGAAGGGAAAGGAGGCCTCCATAGTTTATTATTTATTTAATAGCAACAAAGAGTTTGCAGTGATTGAATCTGTCACCTAGAGTCCATCCCTCTCCCCACCTCATCCCCACCCCAACTTTGACCAATGAATCAAGACGGTTGGCCAAAATTGGGGGTGTAGTTTTTGGAGAGTTTTCACTATTTTTCTTTATGTCAAAAGGTCAGGCTCATAACATAAAGTAACTGATTCTGAAGACGTGATTATGGTCCAGACAGTGTCTAATACTAATTCTCTCCAAAGTTGTACGGACAGCAGATTTAGTTCCCAGTTCACATTCTATAGTAGCAATGCCCAAATCATGCTATAGCGAATAGCAGTCCCTTAAGCTTTTAACAAGTACCCTCCGTGCAAAGTTGTTGTGGTTATGCTTGTGTGAGAGATCCTCCTATTTCTTTGCATGAGGACTGCCCAAGACCTTTAAAATATTAATATCACGATACTCCAGGAAGGGAAATTAGCATGCAGCATTTGCCAAACCTATTTGAACATTGAAGATTTGTTTTATGTTATTTTTGAAGCAGCGAATCATATCCTCAGGAACTAATATTTCACTGAATGCTAGATTTTGGGCTTGAGTCCCAAGGGTTATGTTAACACAGCCAAAAATCAAAGCCTCCTCAAACTACCTTTCAATTCATGCTAATAAAGGATAAAAGAAGGAAACTGAGGCAGTGGGCTTCGTCTCTGATTCTACATTCTGGTGGTGGTTCTCATCATTTTATTATAAATAACATGAGGACAGATATGCTACATGTTTTAGAGACCTTGCCCCCTCCTCAAGGACTAATGTTTGACATGAAGGACAGAAGAATTGGATCTGGACAGTCTGGTAAAAATTTAAGTGAAAG
The DNA here is from genome assembly GCF_023065955.2 of Ursus arctos. Lineage (NCBI taxonomy): Eukaryota > Metazoa > Chordata > Mammalia > Carnivora > Ursidae > Ursus > Ursus arctos. The sequence continues at coordinate 18,731,636 of NW_026622786.1, read as the reverse complement.
TACCAATTCTTACTCCTTTTCCAGAAAGAATTAAATTAAAAGTAACTCTGAATTTGAATTCTCAGATTATACCAAAGTTTAGAAGAGGAAGCTTAAAAATCAATGTACTAAAGTTAAAGCCTCAGTATATATTGAGCTCCTCAACCATATGTTTTATTCAGTTATTTGGCTGTGGGCTCCACTTCGCAATGCTTTACTCCACCTCCACAAGGAAGGCAACATATTCTGATCAAGGGCTCCAAGACTGTCGTTAACCACTGGGTTTGATTTTATCCCTTGGCCTCTTTGCAAATAAGATGCACAAGGTTTTACTTTTTGTTGTTGTTGTTGTTGTTGCTTAGCACTCCACTGGCTTATTTCCTCTAAAATAAGTGTGCATATTTAAAAAAGAAAAGTCTTAATGAGGCCTGTGGGAGACATGAGGCCTTTATGAGACATAAACTAGCAGTTTCTTTAAGTTTCAATCACTGATATGTAAATAGGACAAGTGTATCAGAAAAAAATTCAGTGGATTTACTTGGGCTTACAGTCTGTACAAAAATGCCGGAGTCATATCTATCTATCTGTCTGTCTATCTATCTATCTATCTATCTATCTATCTATCTATCTATCTATCTGAAAATAAATGACAATAAAAGGCAGCTTATGAATGACTTTGCAATTATATCTTAACTGAAGTGAAATCATGTAACTCAAATATTGAACAAATGTCCCATTACTATTAGAAATGGATTTCTAAAGTATTTTGATTAAAGGTTTAATGGCCACTCTTTCTAACTGAAAACAGAAAACATGATAGATTGGCTGTTATTTTTGATCCTAGTAATGAGTCTAAATATAGTTTAATATCAAGTTTAGAAGCAGAAAACTTAGGATAATGTCATTATTTTATGTTCATCACTGGTAAAATAATTTTTTCACAGTTATTTTGAGTAACCCCTTAGAGACGTGAATCTTTGAAACCGGCAAAAGTGCTTGAAATGAGTTCTGCTTCTCAGGTGTGCCTTCACACGCATTCAGGGCACACTTCTTTCTATCAAAGGCGATAACCCCGAGACTCTTTAAAGTTTGTTTTTGTTTTGTTTTGTTTTTCTCTCCCCAAGAATAATTTGACTTTGTCTTTGTTTGAAAAGAAAACTTCACGGATATTTTTGGAAGATGGGGATAATGTAAAATGCATGTCTACTCCAAATACCAACCTTGACACATCCACTAAAAATAAGGTTATGATGTTAAGACACTGTGATTGCTGGGAAAAAAAAAAAAATTTGCTGACATATGTTTTACCTTGAATGTGCCGAACCTACTTTTTTGTAAGGCAGAAATGGTGCTGGCTTTTTCCTTTTAATCTTCATCTTATTTACATTTTTAAACATTTTTTTATAAACTGGAAGGTTTCAGGGTAATCATTTTAAGATGTAATCTAAAACATGAGGCAACTTTTACTATAGTACTACTTGGTTTCAATAAATATTTCTTTTTAGTTTTATTTGCTTTATAACTACTTACTGCTGTAGAAGGAATATGGGAAACAGTTTCCTGAAGTTTACATTGAATTCTAAATTACTGATGATCCACCCAAATAAATCAAATTGGCTGGGGAAAAAAAATTTAATTTTCATTTTAGCTCATCACCTGGCAGTGAACTGAGAAAAAGAAATGTAGGTTACTCTACCCACTTTGTAATAATAATCATAACATGTCTTCCAAGAAAAGAAAGGATGGAATGACAAGAGCATGCACAAATGGCATAGAATAAGTAAATAATTATAAGAATTTACAGTTAAACATATGTGTCCTCAGTAGCTGCTTTTCATCCTCAAAGAGGTTTGAATTCAAAACACAAAAAATATTTGATATAGTACTAGTTTCAGCTACCACAAGTTCTAGAAGGATCTATTTATAAGAATCCCCTGGCATAAACCTCTGAAAAAAAAAAAAAAGCCTCTGTAAGAGAGCTCTAGTGTTGTTTCAACTTTCAGTTTGATCAGATTTTAAACCTAGTTTCTAAAAATGTGCTATATTGACAAAGTATTAACTTTCAGAAAAAGAGCTAATGATAGCAGGAAAGAATGAGAAGTAGATACTTGAACTGCAGAGATGGAGACACATCCATAAATAAACTTGACTGCTCTTGTTAGGCCATGAGCAAATAGAATGTTAACACAGGCTAACAGTTTCCAGTTGTGGCTTTATTGCAGACTTTGGAAATAGCTATGCTTACAGCCTCTATCCTGGATTTTTAAAAAGTCATAATTATATAAAAAGAGACCTTTTTGGTTAGCTTATAAATACTTAGAAGCTATGATGTAATTTGCAATCTGAAACTATATACAAAAGGCAAATTGTGCAAACAGTTCTATTTATGCAATTGTCCAGATTAAATTTATCAACCTTTGTTTTCCTGCATGCACTCCAAAAACGTATTTCTTCAATTGTTAAAAACAACAACAAGGTTTAGATAGCTTCAGAGTCATTTTAATGTGAGTATTTAAAGAGAAAGCCTGGCAAAGCTTTAAATAGAAGGCGAACACACCAATTAACTAGTCAGCATTACCTTCCTTCAGAACTCTAAATAGGTTTAATTATTTAATAATTCAGATTCATAGAGCAGCTTTAACTTTAAGCAATTATATAAAGAAAAAAGTGATTGTCTTTTTATGCAGCCTGGATCTCAATGAAAAAGAAAAAAAAAGATATTTTCTTCATAACCATCAACCAACATGCTTTAAGACTTTTTCAATTGTGCATTATTCAATGTTTCCTTCAGTAACATGGGTCTTATTATGTCCTTTAATATAATGATGTAATATTGTATGACTTAGATAAGCAAATCATACCATTTGTATTAGGTATGCAGAAAAAGATAAACTTAAATTTCCAATAGAACTAAGTATTGGGGGGCGCCTGGGTAGCTCAGTTGTTAAGAGTCTGCCTTCGGCTCAGGGCGTGATCCCGGCGTTCCAGGATCGAGCCCACATCGGGCTCCTCTGCTGGGAGCCTGCTTCTTCCTCTCCCACTCCCCTGCTGTGTTCCCTCTCTCGCTGGCTGTCTCTCTGTCATATAAATAAATAAAATCTTAAAAAAAAAAAAAAAAGAACTAAGTATTGGTAAATTTTCTTAGCTTTTACAAAGTTCTTTTATAACATCCACAATATTAGACATAGTAGAGTGGAAACGCTCAGTGAGATGTTGCTTAGTGCCTGTCATTGACTGCAACCTAGGCTTTTTTTTTTTTTTTTTATTTTTTTTTTAAATAAATGCCAAAAGAGCTTCGTGCATCTCCTGGCAGGGAAAAAGGGCATCGGTAGGCCCATGTGATAGCTGTGAAAGCTCCTGCTTTGAAGTGGCATTTGTCTCCTCCACTAACATTTCCTTAACCCAGTCAAGACCATAGCAAAGGCTGGTGAAATAGGTTGGAGAAAGGTAATTCCGTTATTGGGGGAAACAGCAAGTAATTGGGCACAACTCTATGACCTCGGTCACAAAGCGTTTATCCTCTTGGTCACAGAGGTTCTCTCCCACCCTCAGCTAAAATACATTCATTTCTCCCTAAAGTCCCATCCAGTCATGACAGAAGCTGAAATCTCAGGATCTCACAATAATACATACTCCCATCCGTAGCAATTACAAAACCTTACTGGACAAATGTGGCAAGGAGCCGCAAGGTGGGGAATGTTCCTTGACCAGTATTACGCAGCTCTCTCCTGGGACAGCAGACTGTTTCTCGGGTAGCTCCTCAGCTCGCTGCTCCACGCGGTTCTTCATTTATTCTTAGAGTAGTTTCACTTTACCATTATAATTTTGGGGTATGTATGAAGAAACAATTAGAGAGTGCTGAGCAATTTTCTTATCCTGCTTCCTGCTCATGAAAAAGCCAGAAGTTCAAAATGTGTTTTATTTTTTTTATTTTATTTTTTAAAGATTTTATTTATTTGTCTGACAGAGAGAGAGCACAAGTAGGCAGAGCAGCAGGCAGAGGGAGAGGGAGAAGCAGGCTCCCTGCTGAGCAAGGAGCCTGAAGCAGGGCTTGCACCCATGACCCTGGGATCATGACCTGAGCCGAAGGCAGACGCTTAACCGACTGAGCCACCCAGGCGCCCCTCAAAGTGCCATTAAACTGTTTTTTTTTTTCATTTTAAAAAAATTCTCAGTTTTATTTATATACTAGTTATATATAAGAAATAGTTGCCTCTTTCACCCTATAAGTCCCAGAATTTCTGGATTCTCTCTATTCCCCAGTTGTAAACCAGCTAATCCTTTCCGGAGTTTTCTCTTTTATCACTGTATATTGTCAGTACAACCAACAGTTACCAGCACACATTAGTACCAGTCTGTTTCACGACAATTTTGCCTGAAGGCACCGACTTGCTCAGTATATTACCTTTCCTTCAGGTAGTTGCAAGAATGATTTTTATCAAATGCTCTCCAAATGCTTAACATAGGTTGCCATTTTTCCAGCCTTTGTTGCTTACTGCTGGGCTCTAAGGTCAGTCTCACATTTTGGTATTAGACTAGCAAACGACTTCTGTAAGCAATTTTTATGTCATCTTTCAGTAAGTTATACTATGGAAGGAAATATATTGGAAATCCTAGTTAGTTACAACTAAGGTTTATTTCTTGTTCTCTTTACGTGCTGGCTGTAGGTCAACTGTGACTTTGCTCCAGGTGTCTTCTTCTTTCTGGGATGTAGGCCAGAGAAGCAGGTCCTACCTGAAACATAAGATTCTGATGTAAAAGGGAAAAAGCAATGGCAGAGTCGCCTAATAGATCATGCATTTTATGCTCAGAAGTGGCATATAGCACTTGCATTCATATATCATAGGCTAAGTCAAGTCTATGCCCTAGCCTGATGTTAGTGAGGTAGAGAAGTGTAATATTCTCTAAGAGCGTGGTACAGTCTATTGTAGATTGGAAATAAGTAATTCATATTCCACCCTTGGGGAGTAGAATCCAGAGCTGGTTGAAGTCCAGCATGTACTGTTAACCTCAGAATATCTTACCTCCTAAAGCCTAGTACAATAATCTGAGACCAATGAGTGACTTCTTTGTTGACTTTTTATTTTTATTCTTTATTTTTTATTATAATATATTTATCTTTTACCAATTATATTAAAGTCCAGCACAGAGGCGCCTGGATGGCTCAGTTGGTTAAGTGGCTAACTCTTGGTTTTGTCTCAGGTCATGATCTCAGGGTCCTGGGATTGAGCCCTGCATCAGGCCCGTGCTCAGCCAGGGAGTAGGCTTATAGATTCTCTCTCTCCCTCTGCCTTTCTCCCTGCTTGCTTTCTCTCTCTCTCTCTCTCAAATAAGTAAATAAATAAATACATCTTAAAAAAAAATAAAGTCCAGGACAAAGTATTAACATAGAAAATTTCTGTTGTGGCTCTTTGCTATCATCTGAAGCCAGTGTTTTAGAACTGTTTGTTTATTTATTTATTTATTTATTTTTAAGATTTTATTTATTTATGTGACAGAGAGACAGCCAGCGAGAGAGGGAACACAGCAGAGGAGTGGGAGAGGAAGAAGCAGGCTCCCAGCAGAGGAGCCCGATGTGGGACTTGATCCCAGAACACCGGGATCACGCCCTGAGCCGAAGGCAGACGCTTAACGACTGCGCTACCCAGGCGCCCCTGTTTATTTATTTTCAAATCGTGAGAGAAAGAATTATGTAAAAATATTTCAGCTCAGAAATTTACCTGAAACTTTGATTTTAGGATGAGCATGCCTTTCTACCCAACCACACCCATTTAGCAATCCCCAGTCTCACTTTCAGCTCTGGCAGGGATCAGAGAAATTTTGCCTACAGGCCAAATCCCTCCCATCATCTGTTCTTGTGTATAAAGTTTATTGCGACACATAAGTTTATATATTGCCTAATTGCCTATCATTGCTTTTATCCTACAATGGTAGGGCTGAATCATTGCAACAGGTATGATATTATTCATTGCAGATTTTTTTTTTTTTTTTTTTTTTTTACTATCTGCCCTTTAAGGAAAAATTTTGCCAACCTCTTCTCCGTGGCATTAAATCTCAATTAAATAGTAAAATTTAATATACAGTGATTTGACACATTGAGGCCTAGGTATATGATGTCCTAAAAATCATATATCACATTAGGGAGTAATCAATATGCTGTATCAAAATAGCTTTAATTTATTACATAGTCTAATTGCTTGTGCTGAAATTCAACACTAAAATATATAAAACTTGAAAAAATGTTTGATATTTCTATTTAGACATGGCCTTAGATAGGTAAAGTCACGTGGTGCTTTTTTAAAAGATGAATATCAGGGACACCTGGGTGGCTCAGTCGTTAAGCATCTGCCTTTGGCTCAGGTCATGATCCCAGAGTCCTGAGAACAAGTCCCACATCAGGCTATCTGCTCAGTGGGGAGCCTGCTTCTCCCTCTGCCTGACAGTCCCCCTGTCTGTGTGTACTTTCTCTCCCTCTGACAAATAAATAAATAAAATCTAAAAAAAAATAGAAGATGAATATCAGATAATCATAATAAGTTCTATAAGGAAAAAATATAGTAAAACAAGTATATCTAAAATTAGCTACCCTGAAATAAGTGCATTATTTTGAAATAAGGTATTAATATTTGCCAATTTCCTTCATCAAAAAACATGTATCCCTTTCTCTCCAATTATCTGCCTTGTTCTCAGGAACATATATTCTAACCTACTATGAGTTTGGGTTAATTTCACATTTAAATTATTCCAGATAGTGCATTTATAGCTAATGAAATTGTTTCAGTAAAATGATTGATTCTAAAGAAGTGAAGCAACGTGATATTTTTTTGGGAGGAGGGGTATGTAGAACTTCTTTTTACCACACCTGTTGTATAATATAGGCAGTACCTCTCAAAAAGCCCTGGTTACTAAATGCTGAAAGAGATGCTTTACTGCAAAACTTTTTTCTAGCAAAAGATCTAGCAAAACCACTGAAATGTGTTCTATATAATTCATATAACGCATTAGGCAATCCCTTTCTACCCAGCATCCCAAATGGCAGAGAACATTTCTATTTTGTTCAATTACCATTAAAACATGGTCAGAAATTTCAGGAATATAAAGGGATGATCTCACAACACAAATGTCCACTAATAACATAATGACTATATCATTGACGTCAACACTATGGCATGTTATATGGCTGAAAGAATGGTGTCAACCTATACTCAATATTCTGGGGAGATAATATTGTGAAGCGAAGGATAGAGTCATTGTTATTGGTATTGTATCCTTGTGGCTATAGCTATATTTATACATTTTTATGAATGCATAGAGAAAACTGGAAATTATATTGGTTGGGTTATGCACTTAGGGAGGTTGGAAGTTGTCACTTTACCTGATAAAAAATATTTAAATACAATTAGTCTGTGAGTGACTCAGAACTCATTGCTCCTGTTGGCTTGCAGGTCAAAACCCTTGCAATGAGCTCATCTTCTGCTTTGTTTTGTCCAGTGTGCAGAGTTTTTGTTTTGTTTTGTTTGTTTTTTTAAGATTTTATTTATTTATTTGACAGAGAGAGAGAGACAGCCAGCGAGAGAGGGAACACAAGCAGGGGGAGTGGGAGAGGAAGAAGCAGGCTCCCAGCACTCCCCGTGGAGCAGGGAGCCTGACGCGGGCCTCGATCCCAGGACCCTGGGATCACGCCCTGAGCCGAAGGCAGACGCTTAATGACTGAGCCACCCAGGCGCCCCAAATTCTGTTTTATCACTTGACCAGAAATACAGAATATCCAGTCAGACAATCCCCAAATGCAGAACCAACTCTGGGCTTTCTCAGTCCAAACTAGGTTAACTATATGACCCCAGCCCATTAGATATTTTCTATTTGTCTATTCCCCGTTCTTTATTCTTTGTCTTATAAGAACTTTTTTTTTTTTTTTTGCCTCCCACCCCGTCTTGCTAATAAATGCACAAAATACATCAAGATAAAGCACAGTTGCTCATAGACACAATTCAAAGCTATGGTGGCTGGATGCAGAGATGCTCGGTGGAGTTTCCTGGGCAAGGAGCTTGGCAGGGCTGCTCTCGCTGTTCGGAGTGTGCGCTGCCGAACAGGTGCTGAATGCTATTTACACAAACGTGACAATCCTCAACAGATTTCCTTCAGTTAACAAAAACAGGTACTAATATAGGGCTTTCATAAAGTGGTATGATGTGAACTTTCAAAAAGCGGGGGATGCCTGTAGTGCAGAGTACTGAGTTCTTTATTTTTTTTAAGTTTACTTTAATTCCAATGTAGTTAACATAGTTATATTAGTTTCAGGTGTACAATATAGTGATTCAACACTTCCATATATTACTCCGTGCTCTTCAAGATAAGTGTACTCTTAATCCCCTTTATCTGTTTCACCCCTCTCCCCATTCACCTCCCCTCCAGTAACCACCTGATTGTGCTCCACAGTTAAGAGTCTGTTTTTTGGTTTGTCTCTCTTTTTTTATTTCTTTGTTCATTTGTTTTGTTTCTACAAGTGAATGAAATCATAGAGTATTGTCCTTCTCTGGCTTATTTCACTTAGCATTATGTTCCCTCGTTCCGTCCATGTTGTTGAAATGGCAGGAGTTCATTCGTTTTTGTGGCTGAGTAATATTCTATTGTGTATATGTACTACGTCTTCTTTATCCACTCATCTTTTGAAGGACACTTAGGCTGCATCCATAATTTGGTTATTGTAAATAATGCTGGTTATTGTAAATAATAATGGTTATTGTAAATAATGCTGCTATAAACAAAGGGGTGCATATATCCCTTTGAATTAGGGTCTTTGTATTCTTTTAAATATCCAGTAGTGCAATTACTGGATCATAGGGTAGTTCTGTTTTTAAAATTTTTTGAGGAACCTCCATATGTCTTCCAGAGTGGCTGTACCAGTTCGCATTCCCACCAACAGTATAATAGGCTCCCCAACATCTGTTGTTTCCTGAATTGTTAATTTTAACCATTCTGACTGGTGTGAAGTGGTATCTCATTGTGACTTTGATTCGTATTTCCCTGATGCCAAGTAATATCGAGCATTTTTTCATGTATCTTTTGGCCATCTGTGTGTCTTCTTTGGAGAAATATATGTTTGTGTCTTCTGCCCATTTTTTAATTGGGTTATTTGTGTTTTTGGTGTTGAGTTGTATAAATTCCTTATATATTTTGGATATTCACCCTTTATTGGATATGTCAAGTATCTTCTCCCATTTCATAGACTGCCTTTTAGTTTTGTGGATTGTTTCCTTCGCTGTGCAGCTTTTTATTTATTTTTTATTTTTTATTTTTTTAAAGATTTATTTATTCGACAGAGATAGAGAGTGCCAGCGAGAGAGGGAACACAAGCAGGGGGAGTGGGAGAGGAAGAAGCAGGCTCACAGCGGAGGAGCCTGATGTGGGGCTCGATCCCTTAACGCCGGGATCACGCCCTAAGCCGAAGGCAGACGCTTAACCGCTGTGCCACCCAGGTGCCCCTATTTTGATGTAGTCCCAATAGTTTATTTTTGCTACTGTTTCCCTTGCCTCAAGAGACATATGTAGAAAAATGTTGCTATGGCCAATGTCAGAGAAATTACTGCCTGTTCTCTCTTTTAGGATTTTTATGGTTTCTGGTCTCACATTTAGGTCCTTAATCCATTTTGAGTTTATTTTTTGTGTATGGTGAAAGAAAGTGGTCCAGTTGCATTCTTTTGGATGTAGCATTCAGTTTTCCTATCATTTGCTAAAGAGACTATCTTTTTCCCATTGCATATTCTAGCCTATTTTGTTGACGATTAATTGAAGATATAACTGCGGCTTTATTTCTGGGCTTTCTATTCTGTTCTTTTGATCTAGGTATCTACTTTTGTGTCAGTACCATATAGAGTACTGACTTCTTAATGAGGCCTGCCCTCAGGGAGAATTCTTAACCAAAGCCTAACCTGCTAGAGTATTATCAGAGCCTAACTGACCTGGGAGAAGGAAAGTACTCAGCTCCATCCCACCCTAGCATCTCGTCCCACCTAAGGAAGTAAAAAGAAAGAAACTGAGAAACACTTGTGAAGTCCACAGTCCAGAGGCTCACACAGAGAAGACTAGAAGCCTGAAGTGATTGATATACACCACATTTTAACTATGACTTTCTCTCAGGGAAAAAAATGTATAATGAATGGAGATGGGCTTCTTGAAATCCTTTATATTTTTTCCATGTTTATGTAATTTTCAAAGTCATATGTAGATGTATGAATTTCAGTAATCAGCGGCTACTATCTCATCATGAAGGTGTATGGAGAATTTAAACCACCCTTCCAGAGTATGGTTATAAGATATTTGTAGAATTTGTAAACCAGGGGAAGCAGTCTTTTAACAATGTGATGGAAGACTACAGTCCAGTTATTAAGCTCTTGAATGATGACCTGGAAATTGTTCACAGAAAGATAAACTTGCGGGTAAAAGAGATACAATGTAAATTGACATTCAGGGGAACTTTTCCTCTTCAGCTATTCTGAAAAAGTTCTTCTTTGGAAAGAAGTACTTGATAATCATTTAAAGGCACACACTTTCAAATATTCTAAAAGCTACATGAGGTGCTATAAAAGTAATAAAACTCTGTTTATAGTACGTGTGTGTGACATTGTGCAACCAGCAATTCCATTTTAGCAGATAACAGGCTAGGCTTTTCTAAAACTTCACTTTCTCACACATGAGTAGAGAGAAAGATTTGCAGAAACCATGCCAGATTCCAGATTGAGTATCAGTCAAGAACCTGACCTTCTGGGAGAGAACATTTTATAGTTTGTTAGTAGTTAGAGAACAATCAGATTTTCTTATCTAACTTGGGTGCTATAGAGAAACCTGAGCATCTTTGCTCTGATCAGAGAGGTTTCAGTTTTCAAATAAGAAGACCATAACTGGTGACTTTAATTACTGTAAAATACCCAAAACTCTATACACATGGCCATTGAATAGTATGACTACTAGGAATTGATTGAGAGCATCTCAATTGGAATGAGCTGTAAAATTATCAGAAATGTGTTTTAACTGAATTGAACCCCAAAATGTAAGAAATGAAACAAATGGTAAATGAGGCCAAAGCACTTTTTCCCATTTAATGCCTTCGTAACATCTGAACTTTTCCTTCATAAAACTTATTATGACTAAAATACATTAGGTGATGGTTTAATTCACCTCTGTTCCTCAAGAACTATAAGCTATTTGAAGGCTGGGCTATGTTCCCCATGCATTTTATTTCACAGATTCTCAATTAAGTATTTGTGAGATAACTAAATTAATTAATTGCTCTGTGAGAATATATATATCGATGAAAATGAGAATGCATTCTATTACTTTGGGATAGATAAGCAAGTTGATAATAGTAATAATAATAAAACAGCATCAAAAAGAATAAAATAGGAAATGAGGGATATCTGTTTGTAAACCTAACTACATAACATACTGTGATGAGAAGACCATAGTCTTAACTTCGTCAGAGCACAATGGCCCTCTTCATTCAGTAAATATTTATTGATCACCTACTATGTGCCAGACATTCAAAGATGAATGAGCAAGCATCATGGGTTTTATGTTTACAGAAATCGTATGTATCTCTATTTTCTTCCACTTTTTATTACAAAAGTCATAAGACAAGGACACATTAAAAATAGGCACAGTAAAGGTTCTAGTAAGGATGAGCCAGTTGCAACAACAGCTCGGTATACACAGAACATTTACCTTCTGCAAAAGATGCTGCGGCTTTTGTGTCACTATTATTTATAGAGTACCCTCAGAGGGCTGGAACAAGATAAGGCAACCAAGGATGATACAGATCTAAATATAAAGCAGTTCTATTATAAAAATTTCCTTTCAAGAGGTGCTAAATATGAAAATGTGTATGCTTAAATTCTAGGCTTCTATTATATAATTTGCAGTACTGCCCTTAATTTTCTTCCCAGCCTCTCCTAAAACCACTTCAGTCAGCCATCTGGAAGGGCCTTGACTTTGGCCTGGTGTGAAGCTGTGACTGTGAAGACTCCAGACTGGTTTCTGCAGACCAGATGGGGGAAAGCAGGGCTCCAGCGGTCCTGACGGCTGTCTTCCAAAGGGGGAAGACAGGCAGATGTGAAGGAGGGAGACACAAGGAGAAAATGGTTGGTTCTTTAGAGGAAGATGAAAAGGTTAAGTAGCAACTGACAAAACCAAAGGTGCTTTTTTAAGGAATTTTGTTTCCTATTCAAAGAAGATGTTAAGCTTTCTGAACTTTATTTCCAGGATTGAAAAAGTTGTTCATACTATGAACTAAGTTATCTTTCTAGTTAGCATGGAGTTAATTTCAGGAGAGACACATGCACATAACTCATCTTTCTAGCACCACTTAAAGAAAAACGCTTAAGTTGCTTCCAAACATTCTGCAGACTACTACACTAGCAAAAAAGGGGGTATGCGAATTTTAAAATTTATTTTCATTAACAAAAAACAAGAAAATCTTTGTAAATGAAAATCTTTCTTGCTCTAAAAATTTAATGATGATCATTTTCCATGGGAATATATTACCTTTTTTTTTTTTTTTTTCCTGGCACTAAAGAGTTAAGTTGTAAGAACAATTAACAGTTCAGGATAAAAGTGCTAGAACATGAAGGTGGAAAAGTGTGAACTTTGCTGTCTGCTGAGTTCCTATTATTACCAAGTTTCTTTCTCTCTCACTTTTTCACCTCTAGCATTTCACTTCAGGGAATATATAAAGATAAAAGAGAACAATTTTAACATAAGTTTACACTCTTCTTTTGATGATCAAAATAGTTACATACACCCCGTCTTACCTATGTTCCCCGATGGTAGGATCTATGAGTAAAGTAAGTAGGAAAAGGATTTTAGATAATATCCCATTTAATGTAGAAAGTGAGCCTACAAAAAGAATCCCATTAGTTATAGTATCTCAGTAACTATAGTCATGTATATACTTAGGTATTTATGAAGAATTTCTGATAAGAAAAACTGGAATATAGGGGCGCGTGGGTGGCTTAGTCATTAAGCATCTGCCTTCGGCTCGGGACGTGATCCCGGGGTTCTGGATCGAGCCCCACATCGGGCTCCCTGCTCCTCTGGGAGCCTGCTTCTTCCTCTCCCACTCCCCCTGCTTGTGTTCCCTCTCTCGCTGGCTGGCTGGCTCTCTCTCTCTGTCAAATAAATAAATAAAATCTTTAAAAAAAAAAATGGAATATAAAAAATCAACCGGTAGGATCTCAGTACGGTGTCATTAAAGATGCCTTGAAGAATGTGCTAAAAATCTATACATCAAAGGTATATTACTCAATATTTTTTAAATAATATAAAATCATTTTCAATTAAATTTTTTCCCAATAGGTAAAATGAACTTCAGTCCTCTGCCTAATGGATTACAGCTTAGTTTATAATCTGTGGTAGCCAATTTTAATTTGATCTTTCTTGCAGGGCTAGGCAAGGGGTTACTTGCTTGTCACAAATGGTAGGAGATTGTAGACTGGAGAAAGGGGAGGCAATTAAAGACATCAAAGTTGGACTTGCAGGACAAAGCTAGGCACCTTCAGTCACCTGGACTCACTCTTAGTAAATTTGGAAGCAAAACTATTTATTTTTTTAATGAGGATGGAGATAATTGAATTAAGGAAATGTGTGCACTTAACAAACAGTATTGACCCTTTGAGTAAAGACAAACCCAGTGAGTGATTAGAAGTCATGAAAAAGCAGCCAATCCAGACTGGTGGCTGACATGATTAGCATATGAATGTTATAGGAGTTTTCTGTGGGCTGCTGGATGGGGTGATTCAGAAAGAATGACGTAGTTATTTAGGCAAAATGAGAGAGGAGAGATTTGAAATGAGAGTAGAAAAGTTGGAAAAACCTGGGGATAAGGATTCTTTTACAGATATGCCAAAGTATTGCCAGGTATTGGGGTCCCCGGGTGGCTCAGTAGGTTAAGTGTCTGACTCTTGATTTTGGCTCCAGTCATGATCTCAGGGTGGTAAAGCCAAATTGGGCTCCATGCTCAGTGGGGAGGAATCTGCTTGAGGGATTCTCTCCCTCTCTCTCTGCCCCTCTCCCCCACTTGTGCATGCCCTCTCTCTCTCTTAAAAAAAAAAAAAAAAAAAAAAGGATTGCCAAGTATTAATGAAACTACAGACTTGTAGTAAGGCTAGTCCGCACTGTTTCCTGTTTGTCTCCAACTATGTTTAGTAGTAAAAATGGGAGTTATATATTGTGCATTATGAAGTTCCTTAGAGTTCGATCTTGTTGGTAGAGGAATTGTCTTGAAGACCCAGATGAAATTCTACCTCCTAAAATCCTCCCTAGATTTCCAGCCGCACTGACTGCTCTTTTTCAGAATAACCCTGCTTTCCCAAACCTGTATGTGCAGCCAGTGTTGGATAATGGAAGGTCCTCTTGATGGTGAGTACCCAGAGAGCCACCACCATGTCTGCAGTGACCCCATATGATAGAGACTAGGTCGGGACCTTAAACAGAATAGAAATGATCATGAGAACATTGCTTTAATTGTTGGCCTCAGGACCTGGCTGTGAACTGAAGAAGGTATTCAATGGAAATGTAGTTGACATAGAAATCTAGCTTTATGGGGCACCTGGGTAGCGCAGTCGTTAAGCGTCTCCCTTTGGCTCAGGGCGTGATCCCGGTGTTATAGGATCGAGCCCCACATCGGGCTCCTCAGATGGGAGCCTGCTTCTTCCTCTCCCACTCCCCCTGCTTGTGTTCCCTCTCTCTCTGGCTGTCTCTCTCTGTCAAATAAATAAATAAAATCTAAAAAAAAAAAAAAAAATCTAGCTTTATAATGATGTCATCAGGCATCACAAAAGCACCAAGAATGATGTCAGGAGATATGTATGGAGAAAAAAAATTATAAATACAGTACCCACATGCATTAAGGGCATTAAAGCTGGTAGACAATTAGAGGTAGAGTGGAATTCATTGTTATAAGAGAGGTCCATGTACTTGAAAAGAGGGAAAATGATGTAAGAGTGATTTGGAAGTAGGTCATGTAAACTAAATAATATGTGTATGGTTTCTTTGAAACCCACTGGGAAGTGGAAAATGCAAAACCTTCAACATAAGAAATTTGCAAGGTGATGGATGTGGTCAGTGTGATAGGATTGAGAAAGAAAAGAATGCGATTTTAGGGGTGAATGAACTCAAGGATTTGTGCTCAGCAAGGCTGGCTTCATGGATATAGGACTAGTGCTGTCACTCTAGGAACTCCTACTCAGAAGAATGCCACATACTTGGCGTTTAATGCTCTTTGGTCACAGCTTCGAGCCTCAACTCACATACAGCCCCACCTCCTACTTAATCCCCTACCCTCTACCATTCCAGGAGAGGTTCAATGATAAGTGCTCTACCAACCCCTAGCATCTGTGCCCCTCCTGGCTCCTTCCTCCCCACAACCCACCCCCTTCCCCCATGACAGCTGCCACCTCCTGCCCCTGATGTCCCAGGCCTGCCTGGCCTCCCCTTCCCTATACCCACCCAGTCATTGCTGCTTCCTTCCACCCCTGGTAGAGAACTGGGCATGAGTTTGAGGAGAGCCAAGGCTGCCTGTGTCTGTCCTATGGCATCTCAGAGTTAGCTGGGCATGGCTGTGCCCATCCCTTTCTAGGGCTTACAGTCTCATGGCATATTTGGTGGGTAACTTGGTGGGAGTGAGTCTGTAGCTCACCCCCAATCCAGGTACCCCATGTGTCCTGTTTTAGAGGTTGTAATTCCTTGGTAATTTCTTCCCAGCTGTGCGCTGGGGCAGCCATGCCTTGGGGAAGGGAGCTTGACTTCTCTGCCCCTGGCCAGGATGTAGCATATCAGTGACTGGTGAGAAGAGGAATCCAGCAATCAGTGGACTGTGAGTGAACATGCACAGTCACAGGGAGAGGCTCTCTGGTAGCACCGGGCATCTGCATTCTGCAATATTAAACAGTGAATAAAAGCACCTTGACAGATTGAAAGAGAAATAGCAGAAGAGGTTTTACGTTTAGGACCTTTAGGGGCACTTTTTTTCTTGCTTTTTGAACAAGGGGCTCTATATTTTCATTTGCAGGGAGCCCCAGAAATTATGTAGCCAGCCTGGTGCTTAGGGTGGTAATTTGAATATCACAGTTAAAAAATAGTTATGGGGGGATATACGAGTAATGAGAGGACATAGATTACCATAGATTACCTTGGGAGGTGATTTCAAGAAACACAACATGGTGAGTTGGAAAAAGAGACAAAAAAGTTTTGTTTTTTTTTTCAAAGATTTTATTTATTTATTTGAGAGAAAGCCAGCCAGCGAGAGAGGGAACACAGGCAGGGGGAGTGGGAGAGGAAGAAGCAGGCTCATAGCAGAGGAGCCCGGTCGGTGCAGGGCTCGATCCCATAACGCCGGGATCACGCCCTGACCTGAAGGCAGACGCTTAACCACTGAGCCACCCAGGCGCCCCGAGACAAAAAAGTTTTAACCTCCCCCACTTCTAAAAAAATGGTGTGATATTGAACAGGGTAGCACTGTGGGAAACTGTGACTAGTCTTCTTTGAGGACTTTGGCAGAGTAGAAAATGACTCAGAGTTGTCCTAACCCCCATCGAATGGGGCAAGGAAGCTGAGGGTATTTGAGCTCCGACTTACATTCATAACTGTACAACCTACAGTGTAAACACCTCAGCACTTCTGGCCTAGCCTGTGTATAAACTGAGAAGAAGTCTTCAATCGTGGAGTCTCAGGGGCTGACAGAAGACACTAGGGGCCTGACCTGGTTGGGAATGCTAGGAGGATCTGACTTGGGCACCAAAAGGATCGGCTACTATACAGAACGTTTCTTTAACCCTTTACTATCTAGTGAGTTGACTCGGGATCATGCTACTGAACTAGGCCACGCTCAACTGGGAGTCCCTACGTGGGTTCTTCTTCCCAATGTTTATTTAGATGTGAAACTAATAACCAACTTCAGAGGCCTCGAAAGTCTGTCTGCCATTTAAAGTAATAAGAATTCACAAAATCGCAAGCAATGCACAATGCATTCTATATAAAGTACCTGATTTCTTAATTTCTTCAGTATACTTCCCTGTGTCAACACCATTCTCTCTCAGCTCAGAATGTTCTAAATACAATTAGTTTTCTGCATTCAATTAAGTGCTCTGGTTTTACACAAGACAAAATTTTCATTTCTAGTTTACCCAAGATTCAAACACCTATAAACGTATAGTGTCTTGCTCTTTATCAGTATATGTAATATGAATATTTAGAAAACATAATGGTATCTCATCTGACATGTATTAGGTATCAAAAATTTTACTTTAGTAAGTACTAGAGTAAGGGTCTGCCAGGGAAATGCCTAGAAAACTGAGGGGGTCAGCAACATCATCTGTGGGTAAAGGCAGGAGTTCAGAATACATAATGCCTAGGCTTGAATCCTGTCTCTGATTTATGAGCTAAATGACCTTAGGAAGTTACTTCACCTCTCTGTGCCTCAGTTTCTTTATCTATCCTCATAAAAATTTTTTTTCAGATTTAAATAATATTTATAAAGTTCTTACCATAAGCTTGGTACCTGAATTAAGTGGATCCATTAAAATTAACTTCTGTATTCTTGGAGTAAGTACTCAGAAATAATGTGAGTTATTATCAGTTACTTAACCTGGGAGCAGAAATTAACTCCAAAACAGTCAGAAGAGGCCAGAAATATATAAAATCTCACCATGAAAATGACAAAAGGAGCTTCACAGGGAAACTGACAGGATAATCCCTCTAGTCTGCTGTTAGCATTAAGAGTAGGTCTCCTGGTTAGAAAGGGAAGGCTGCTGAGTTTTTGGATTTATGCTATAGGATTCATATATTTGTTTTATCCTTACGATATTACAGGCAATGTGTCATCAGTATTAATTAAAACATATAAATTTTGTCTTAATATAAACTCATTCAGAGAGTAAGTCTCCAAATCACTTTTATGTGGATAGTGAAACTTTGATATCGGTACTATAGATAGGTATGAGAAAGAGGCCAATATCACCTGTAAAAATGGATGCAAAAATTGTAAACAAAATTTTAGAAAACCAAATGCAGAAAAGCATGTGTGTACACACACACATATATATGCAAGTATGTATATACAAATGGAAAGACTTATATGGGTATGCATGTTTATAATTATAGTCAAGCCACATCACACATGTACCAATTTAAAAAAGAAAAAAAATTTCCCAGGAACGGCCCGCAATCCCGGTACCAGCGGATGAAAGATTACTCCAAACTTTGCTGTGAAAGAAGAGGAAAGGAAAGGGGGTCAACGCTCAGAGACAAGACCCTTTGCTCTTCTTTGCTCTCACTTTAATTGGTCCTTCAGGATAATCACAAATCCTTATCACTGTTTCTCAAGTGCATGACTTGTGACAAGGGGTCTTACTGGAACTGGGAGGATCTGTTATAATATGCTAATCTGTGTGTTCTATGAGTTGTGCTAAACATAGCCAAAGGGACAGTGCCTACCTTGCTTAGATCACAGAGGGGCTGTTTGGGCTAAGAAAGCTTGTGGGGGTTGGGGGGGGAAAACGCAACTCCCCACGGCATTCCAGGCATTCCAACCGCAGAGTGGTCCCACAGGCCTCAGCATTCCAAAGGCCTATGCCCTTCTCCAAAACCTTCCCTCCGCCCCCAGGGGCCTCTGTGTTACATTTAGCAAGCTAGGTATTGTGGCTGATTTCATGCTCTACATTAATCCCAACAAAAATTATATACAGGATCCTCCTGATAAATGGAAGAGACAACAAAATTCAACAATAACTTAGAATTTTTAAAAAATTTCTTAGCGAACTAGTAAGAGACAAGAATTTCTTTAACTGGGTAAAATTTGTTTATTATATCTTAGCAAATTCATTTTCAAAAAAGTTGAGAAACATTTCCTTTAAAAATCAAGAATGAGACGGGAACACCACTTTTATTCAATTTTGTCCAGAAGGTTATAAATGACACATTAAGAATAAAAAAAAGAAAGTATGCAATATTTGGAAAGGAAGAAAAGAAGCCATTTGTGTATATAATGATAGCCGGTCTAGACAGTCCCATAGAACCACGAACTATTATAGGCATCAGCGAGCTTTCTTGAAACAAAACCAGTAATTATCAATTATAAAGTTTGTTCTACAAATCAGCATCAAAGCATTAGTAACTATAAATATTGACAAAGCAATCGTAACTATAAATAGGCATCATATACAATAGCAATGAAGCTTTTAAAATTCCTAATAATGAATCTAATATATATGTGTGTATCTGGAAGAGCAAAAGACCAAGAATACCTTGAAGAATTCTGAAGAATGAGATATAGATTTAGTCTGTCAGACATCAGGAGTTATCCTAATTCTTTGGTAATTAAGACCGTGTGGTCTTGACAATAAGCCAATGGTAGAGAAATGAGCTGCAAATCAAGCCCCTGCAGAGTATCCAGGTATAGGCTGGAGGCAGCACTATAGTTCGGGGGGGGGGGGGGGGGGGGGAGACTGTGCTGTCAATATTCAGTCCGCAGTGCTTGGACAAGTTTTTATTTGCATGAAAAATAAATAAATTCCTCTGTTTTCCCATATACCTAGTTGCACTACAATTGAATTAAAGACCGAAATATGCAATCTAAAATAAAAAATATTTCAAGAAAAAGGAGAAGGAACTACTTATGACTGTTTAGGACTAAAGTATTTTTAAAACGAAACCCTAAAAGAACATATGTAAAGGAAAAGAGTGCTATGTGCGAGTGCATTAAAATTAAATATTTTTACAATTAAGAAAATAATGGGTGAAGCATGTCAAAGGGTAATAAATAGATAATAAATAATGAAATCTTCTACCTGCACAAGTGAAATGACATGTGCACAAGGCTATTCATTGAATTATAGTTTCTAATAGCAAAATACAAGGTGAGCCTGGGAAATCACATTTCTCACCATTAGATAGGTCCAAGAGATGAACTCTGTCCTGTGTACACTTATTTAAAAAAGAAAAGAAAAGAAAAGAAAAGAAAGAAAGAAAGAAAGAAAGAAAGAAAGAAAGAAAGAAAGAAAGAAAAAGAAAGGTTGCAGCCTGATATAATCCAACAGCATTGCATCAATGCCAGCAATGGTGGAGGCATTTTCCTTGACATTTTTCTTTCTTTTTTTTCCTTGACATTTTTATGTTATTTAACACTTGGTGCCGCCACCTCCAGGGAAGATCATCTGAGTTCTCTTAATTCCATATGGGGTGGGGGGCTGGGGGGGTGGAATCCAAGTGAAAATCCATGCCAAAGACTGAAGGTAAACAATTGCAACTCGTATGAATGACAGACAATTAGTATCTAGAATGTATTTAAAAACTGCTACAAGACAGTAAGAAAAAAATAATACATTCAGTGGCAAAGTATATGAAGGCCTTTCAAAAGAAGAAGACACTGATGGTTTATATACAGTATAGTGGATACGTTCTCATACCTACTGAAATGTCAAACTAGCAAATACTAACATCAACATCATTAAGTATATGGAACTACAGGTACCCTTATATACTTTGGAGTCAGTACAATATTTTCAATTCCTTTCAAGAACAGTTTGTCAATATCTTGAAGGATTTAAGAGGTATACTATATCCTGTGGATCAGTAATTTATTACCAGATGCACATTCTTAGAGAAACTCTAGTATTTGTATACAAGAATATACATAGGAAAATGTTTATTGTTTTATAGATTACAATTGCTGAATATTAGAAACAATCTACATTATCCATATATAAGATGGATAAATAAATGGGAATAGAACAGAATAAAGCAGATGAAGTGAATGACCTGTGGTAATAGGTATCACTAATACATCTCAAAACAAAATGTTGAGGAAAAAAACCCAACAGAATAATATATTCAGTATTATGTCATCTGTCTCACCTTTAAAAATAAAAAATGACCATATGTAACTTATGTACACATGGGTATGTTGTAAATTAATAAAATATGCACAGGAATGAAAAATGTCAAATTGGGACCTGGGAGAGAGGAATCTGAAAGGGATGAGCATGGGTTTTAACTCTTCTCTGTAATATTTGATTTATAAGAAGAAAGCAAAAATCAAGTGCTAAGAGCGATGAAACCAGGCAGTTACTGTGTGGGCAAGTTTTTACATTATTCTTTATATATATTTGGATGCTGAAAATTATTTTCTAATAAAGAATAACTAATAGCAAAAGAAAGACAGAGGCCAGGGATGGGGGTGAGGAGGGGAAGATTGACTGCAAAGGGGTATAGGGAACATTTTGGGTTGGTGGAACTATTCTGTGCCTTGAAAGAGGTGGTAGTCACATGATTCCATATATTGTCAAATATCATAGAATTATACACTTAACACTGGTGACTTTCATTAGATGTAAATTGTTACCTCTATAAAGCAAATTTAAAAAAATCTTCTCAAAGATGTTTGTCTTCCTCTCTTACTCAGTTTCTCTCACAGATTTCCCTTCTCTTTTTCTTTCTCCCTGTCCCAAACCCTTTGTCTTTCTCTGTTTTTGTTGGTCACTCTTGGCAGCTGCCCGTCTTGCTTCCTGTCTGTCTCCCACTGCCTCTTTTGCCAGAATCGCATTTCCCTTCTCTGAGAACAGGGAGACCTGCTTAAACCCAATCACAGAAAAAATCAAATCATTTCACAGCATCTTTACCTCTTTTTCTTCCTGGTGCTCACACACATACTCTATTGCTGACCCCAACCTGGAAAAGATGCAGGGAGGAGGAGAACCAGCTGGTAACTTCTTTAAGAGAGATAGATGCAATGGTAAGGAAGAGGATAATATGCTGGGTTATGGGATCAGTGATAGTGCCTTACTTGACTGTGCCATTTCAATGGGACTGTATGGTGAGGCAAATGTAGAGAAATCATATTAGTATTTATTTATGTTAGTATTTATAGCACAGACAAAGGCAGAATCAGAAGCTCTTCACTGAAACATCCCATCATTCCCTTGTAGCAGGGATGCTACTATCTGAATTCCAAGTTAAGAATTCTGGGCACTTATGCCCTACTCCAGTGCCAGTTCCTTCATATCATTGCAGCTTCTTGGTTTTATTAGCCCGACCTCAAGCTTTTGCACTGTATAGTCTACTTGCTTGTTCAGTTTTCGCTCCACTACTTCAACTCACAAGCCATAGTTTGAAGCAAATATAACAAACATTAGCTCCTGACACATTCTGGATACTAGGATAGGAGCTACAGGGCTCAAGGGGTTTGAGACACAGTTGCTGTCCTCAAACATCTCATAGTCTAGGGGGAAAATACACTTTATCTCCTCATCTTGACTTTGAGATATTTAGACGAGCAGCACAGTGTTTGCAATCTCTTTATTGATCTCTGTACTGTCTCTTAAGAAATGCTCCCAAGTAAACTCAGCTTGACATCCTCAGGAGACACTCCCATTACAAAGAGTGAAATGTTAAAGAAAAATGACCATGACACCAACTATTATTATTTCTTTCAGATTTCTGATGTAGCATGATATAGGCAGAGATTAGTAAATTCGATGAGGAATTAAGGATAGGACTTTGATATGATAAGCACAAAGAAACGATCTCTAGATGGCCTTTTTCTTCCAAAGCATGTCATCAGCGTTTATCCCCTTATTACTTCCTCCACTTCATGTAATTCCTTTGATAACACCCTAAACATGTTAGCTGGAAAACAAAGATGAAGAATGTATGAACAATTTACTGGATTTTGGCATGACTTTTCCACTCTACAGCACAAAAGCAATGTACAAATATCTCTGTATCCTTTAAAAATATTAAATGTGTCATCGCTTACCTTTTAGAGAATATTTTTGCATATGAACTATGATTCTGTGTATGGTTTTTAATAAAAAGTAGAATGCTAAAAATAAGCAATGTGAAAAAAAAAACGTAAAAAAGTTTACCTTTTCCTTAAGCATTTACAATGACCAGAAAAAAAGAAAAAATAAATGAGTATGAATGTATTAGCAGTATTAGCTTTTAATTTTTCCAATTTCAATACTATCATTTTTTAGATACCTATATTAATTTTTAACTGAAAATTCCTTTAAAAATCACTGACATGAATGTAAGTGTACTAAGATTTTTCTTAATTAATAGCAATTATAGCTGAAAAGGCACAAAAATTTGTGGGAAGGAAAAAGAATGGTAAATTCTAGGTAATTTTTTGTTTTTATCCCTAGCAAAGTCTAACATTAATTGGAGAGTTTGGTAAATGTTCAACATAAACTTAATCTCAAGAACACTCCACAGGGGAGACTGGGTGGCTAAGTCAGGAGAGCATGCGACTCTTGATCTCAGGGTTGTAAGTTCGAGCCCCATGTTGGGGAAGGGATTACTTAATAATAAAATCTTAAATAAAACCAACAACCCACAAACATTGTTCCCAATGGATGAAGGCTAGCCACTGAAGGCTGCCTAACTTTATTGGTTACATTTTTATGCTAAAATCATAATTTTTCAGGCTCCCTTAACTTATTTGTGTTTGGTTTTATACTAGTTGACCTCAATTACTAAGAGAGGACTAGAGCCAAACTGTTATGAATTTCTAAAGAAAAAAAGAATCTTTATAAAATGACTCTTAAAAATAACAATAGCATTATTGGAACTTGGTCTTCCAATTATATAAAAGCTAATTGGAAATGACACATTATATCTCACTGTAATACAAACCTTCACTAATTGCCAAGATTGGGCATGAATAGATTGTGGTATATGTTAGAATTTGTGAATTTTAAAATTATGTTCAGAACATAGAGTTTATGAAAATAACAAAAACTAAAGCAAATGTTTCTATAAAACTATTTAACTTTAGTTGGACAACTTCTGTCTCTCAGCCATATCTGATTCAGTAGTTAAGTTTTATAGGTCAATATTCTAGATAAGTCCACCCTTGGCTTTTATGGCACATAAATATAAAGCATTGTATTGGAAATCACATAACAGTTGTTTGTTCAGTTTGGTGTATGGCCACAATTCTTAGTATTAATAAAATAAAATATTTATTATGGTCAGTTCCTAAGAGACCCAAGGCCTATATGGCAAAGTCACACAGTCTGATTAAATGCGAGAAAGTACGCAGCATTACTGTGGGTCTCAAATGGCTACAAATCCAGCTCGTCTTCTTTAACAGCTTAGTTCTTAACTCCTGTAATATGTCCCGTGTTCGATCATCGCATGAAACAAGAGAAGCATATCTGAAAACTCAACTACAAATCGATTCAATTTACTATATGTCTTTAGCTGCTAAACTGCAGGATAAAGTTCCTATTTATATAAAACTCATACACAGAAGTCAGCAGTGTGCTTTTACTTTGATTTTGAATCGAATTATATGGATATTTAACAGAATAATAATTCTATTATAGCAAATTTTAAATTCAAGGCACTTTTGATGAAAATAGATTGCTCTTATTGACATTTATTATTTGCACTTCTGAGTCACATTAATGCAATTCACCATCTGAAATTTCATTCCTATACATCTTCAATGTGCGTAAGACTGTTCAGTTGAAAAATGTATTTTTATAAAACTACGTATTCTATGCATGGATTTAAGGAAAGATACAGTGTGCCTACCTCAAAGTCTAGGTTACTTGAGAAGAATATGTTGTTCATTTATTTAGGATTAGTTAGTCCTTTTTTTTATTTGTTATTTTTAATTTTTAATTTTTTTATTCGAGTATAACATATAGTATTATATTAGTTTCCGGTGTAAAATATAATAATTCAATAATTCTATACATTGAAGTTCTTTAACATTTAAACATATTATCATGTCAGTTAATGCCCTGGAGAAAAGGCAGTGTCAAGTCTGAGGAGCTACAAGAGGTGAAGTGGCCAAGATTAATGGATTTTTAGCAAGATGCCTCAGCCAGGGAGTTAGGAATGCTTGCTCAAGCCATCTTACAACACTTGGGAAATACTGTACTTGCATAAGGATGTTTCCCAGAGAGCATAAGACAATGCCCACAGTACTTTCCTTTGAAGTATGGAATTTAAGTTCTGAGAAATGGGAACAAATACTTGATAGGAAAGAGTGGACCGTTAAAGAAAGAAAATTTCAGACAGGGTAATTATTTTGGTTCCGTAAATGCTGGGCTGCAACCAGGATGTAATATACTTAAAAAACAAACAAACAAACAAACAAACAAACAAAACAAAAAACGCCACACACTGATTTTTCCAGTGGATGTGGCACTGAAAAATATCTCAGTCTCCAACTTACCCGGTCATTTAGTAAATGTACATGATAGTACCTTATCATTTTTACTTTAATTTAAATACTAAATAACTGGAAAGAACACATACTCAAAATATCCTCTTCGATCCACTCATTCTACCTCTCCAGTATTCATTCTCCTGGAGGATAAGGTATAAATATTACCTGCTTTGTACAGCCAGCTCAAGGATCTGCAACAATGTGTGTAGAATCTCTTGGAGCTACTCAGCGGAGGTGCCCAGTCAATAGTGTCCTTCTGCAAAAATCCTCACACGTCAATCTTCAAAAAGCAGATGAATATGAGCACAGTTACTGTGCTTATTTACCTGCGTCTAAGGCTTATTCCATGATGACTCTTCTACTTTATGGCAGTAACAATGTGGAAATATCAGTTCTGTCATAATATCTCCAAAACTGAATGCTTAAATTCTTTTCATTCATTTAGCAAATATTTCAAAATGCCTACTATGTGTCAGGTCCTACACTAACCAAAAGAGTTCCAAAGATGAGTAATTATGTTCCTGTCACTGGTGGAGCTTACTGTCTGCTCAGCAAAGCCAGGAGTATAACTGCACATGAAGTATGTTTTGATCATTAAGGATCAGCAGCCACACCCAATAATAACAAAAAATACATGGATATCCCCAGCTGTGACAAATTTGATTAGAAATCTCTCTACCCTTGTTTTATTTATGTGTGCATGGGGATAGCAGGGGAGAAGGGAAAGGACGAGACACTGAGGAGCAAATTCATGGAAAGAGGGAGCCAAAATATTATTGCCTCTATCATTCTCCATGTGCATGAAATACTGGTTGAATAAAATTTAGAGTTATATAGCAGACAACTGGGAAAATACTATCACTGCATAAAACGAGGAAGCAGAAATAATTAAGAAAAATATATCACTAATATTAAACTACTTGGCAAAATAAAATTGAAATAATAATTGAATGACTAATAATGAAAGTGTATAATATTTGTAATTAATTCACTAAATTGGAGGTTGAGTTTACTGCATCTGACTCTTCATGTCTATAATACATCTATGATAGTCTCACTATGGTTTTACGTATATTTAAAAGCTTAAAAGCTTATTCTTTGAGTTGCTAACATTTATGAAAGGGAAAACATTTAAGTCCTATACTCTTTGTTGGTTTAATGTTGCTTTTGACAGTTTTGTTATTATATAATTGACATATCATAAACTCATAATTTTAAAGTAAAAAAATTTTATATGTTTGAATATGCATAGACATCCTTGAAACCAAATAGTAAACATACCCATCACCCCTGAAAGTTTCCCCATATTCCTTGGTAAACCCTCTCTCAAGCTTCTCCTTCCTACCCTCAGGCAACAACTCACCTGTTTTATGTCAGTATAGATTAGTTTGCATTATCTAGAATTTAAATAAATTTGGTTATAAAAAATGTACTTTGTATTTCTTCTCTCATTTGGTATAGTTATCCTGGGATTTATTCATGCTGTTTTTTAATAGTTCATTGTTTTGTTGCTGGGTAATATTATATTATATGGATATGTCATATTTATTTAGCTGTTGATGGACATTTGAATTATTTTGCTTGTTTGGCTACTCTAAGTAAATATGCTATGAATACTCATATATATATAAGTCTGTGTGTACATAGGCATTCATTCCTGTTGTGTAAGTAGCTAACAGATTAGCTGGATCATTTGGTAATTTTATAATTCTCTTTTTAAAGTTTAGTTTTAATTCTAGTTAACATACACTTTAATATTAATTTCAGGTGTACAATATAGTGGTTCAACACCTCCGTACGTCACCCTGTGCTCATCACAAGTGCTCTCCTTAATCCCCATCACCTATTTACCCCGTCCCCCTACACACCTCACCTCTGGTAACCATCAGTTTGCTCTCTAGAGTTAAGAAACCATTTCTTGGTTCAGCTCTCTCTCTCTCTCTCTTTTCCCCTTTGCTCATTGGTTTTGTTTCTTAAATTCCACATGTGAGTGAAATCATATGGTGTTTGTGCTTCTCTGACTGCAAGCTCTGTTCCAGAATTGCAGTTCACATTCCCACCAGTGATGTGCAAGAGTTCCAGTTGCTCCAACACTTGCTTTGGTACATCTCTTAAATTTTATCCATTCTAATAGGTGTGTAATGATATCTCACTGTGTTTTGTTTTGCATTTCCCAATGAATAATTATAAGAGAGTCTCAAATCTCTTCTTGAATTGCCATGTAATTGTTCATCATCTCTGTGTCCTCTTAGGTGAAATGTCTTTTCAGATTTCTGCCCACCTCTTTACTGAGTTGTTTTTATATTAATGTGTTTTATGTTTCTCATATAATCTGGATACAAGTCCCTTATCAGATATGTGA
Organism: Ursus arctos; assembly: GCF_023065955.2. NCBI lineage: Eukaryota > Metazoa > Chordata > Mammalia > Carnivora > Ursidae > Ursus > Ursus arctos. Next base: position 18,704,064 of record NW_026622786.1, on the reverse strand, counting down.
CTTGAGATTATTTTCTTCCAGTCTGTGGCTTATCCTTTCATTCTCTTAAAAGAATATTTTAAAGGCCAGAAGTTCATAACTTTCATAAATTATAATGTATTATTTTTTCCTGTTATGGATCCTGTTTTTCGGTGTTGTATCTAAGAGCTTCAAAATGTATGGGAAAAATAGCTGATCAAATGAAAGAAGAAATAAATTTTCAAATATACTAGAGCTTCTAATAATTTTCTCAATAATTGATAGAATAATGCGCAATCACTAAAGATACAGAATACCTAAACATTATTAGCCAACGTGACCTACTTGACATTTACAGAACACTCTACTCAACAACAGAAAACATATTCAATTCAAAAGCCACAGTACAGTACAGACCAAAATTTAGCCCATAAATTTCAATAAATTAAAAAAGATTCAACCCATACAAAATATGTTCTCTGAATCTGAAATCGATGACAAAAAGATCTCTGGAGACTTCCCCAAAATGTTTGGGAACCCAAAAAAACACAATTCTAAATAACCTAAAAAACAAAGTTGCAAGTACTTTGTACTGAATGACAATGAAAACAAAACGTATCACTCAGAAGGAAATTTATAGCACTTAAGTGCCGGTCTTAGAAAGTAAGCAGGGCACAAATTAATGGTCTCAGCTTCCACCTTTAAAAAAAAATAGAAAAATAAAAGCAAATTCATCCCCAAAAAAGCAATACAAAGAAAATGATAAAGGTCAGACTGAACAAAAATCAATTGAAAAAAACATAGAAAAACACTGGTGAAAACAGAACCAGAAGCTGTTTCTCTGACATTAATAAATTGATAAAAACTTAGCCAGACTGATCAGAAAAAAAAGACAAAACTATTAATATCAGGAATAACACTGGTGATGTCACAACAGGTTCTACGTATATTAAAAGGATAGTAAAGGGATATTACAAACAATTTTATATCAATATATTTTACTCAGTTAAATTGGACAAATTGCTTAAGTGATTCTAATTACCAAAACTCAGAAAGAAGCTGATAAACTGAATAACCCAATATCCATTAAATAATTAAGTTGAAAATCTTGCCATAAAGAAAATCCAAGCCCACGTTGTTCACTGATTAATTCTACTAAACAATAAAAAGGAAATAATACTAATTCTACACAAACCCTTTTAGAAAATTCAAGAACAGGAGTATTTCCCAAATCATTCTGTGAGACCATCATCACTCTGACAGCAAACCACATAAAGTACAACGAATAAGAAAACTGCAAACAATAATTTCCATAAACATAGATGCAAAACTTCTAGAGGAAATTCTAGCTGATTTATTCCAACAATGTGTAAGTAGAATAAAACGTTATGATCTGGTGGGACTTATCCAACATCCATTCCCATTTTAAACAAACAAATATCTAGAAACTAACAATAAAAGAGAACGTCATCTCTCTGTTAATGGGCACCTAACAATAACATTAGGCTAACATCCTGCTTAATGTTAAAAGGTTAGCTTAATATAAAAGAATGAATGAATGCTTTCCCCCTAAGATGAGGAGTGAGATAAGGATATTTACTCTCAGCACTCCTATTCAACATTGTACTGAAGTTTGTAATCAGTGAAATAGGGCATAAATAAAATAAGTGGCATGCAAATTTTTAAAAAAATTGTAAAGCTTTATTTGTATGAAGCATCATTATCTGTGTTTAAGGGAAGCCGCTAGAATAAGTGAACTTGGCAAAGTTGTAGGATATAACATCAAATACGTAAAAATCAGTTCTGTTACAACTTTATTTTAGCAACGGTCGGAGGTTTAATTTAAAAGTATTATTTTCAATGGGATAAAAATGTAATTTGGGATAAACCTAACAAAATATGGGTGTCTTACACATTTAAAGCTATAAAACATTACTGACATAATTTAAAGACCCAACTTAATAATGAGATTTTTACCCTGTTTCTGATTTAGAGCATTCAATATTTATGATATAAATTTTCCCCAAATTTATCGATTCAAAACAATCCTAATAAAATCCTCGTAGGATTGTTTTATAGAAATCTACACTTTCGTTCTAAAATTTTTATGGAAGTGCTAAGGGTATTGAACAGTTGAAATAACTTTGGAAAAAAAAGTAAAATTGGAAGACTAGAATTAAGTAACACTAATCAAAAAGATGTAGGTTTTGGCTAAAATTACAGTCAAATAGATAAAAAAATAGAATAGGGAATTCAGAAATAGACCACCTATATATGAACAACTTATATTTGAAAATGTTGTAATGGCAATTCAGTATGAAAAAGGTAACCATTAAAAAAAGAAAAAGAAAAAGCTAACTATTCTCAACAAATGATTCTGAAACAACTGAATATTTGCGCAAAAACAAACAAAAACAAAGCAAAACCCTTCAATTTGTACCTTCTATTATCTACAAAAAATTAACTCTGAATGAATCGTGAAATGTAAATGTCCAGCCTAAAAAATCCTATAAATAAATCCTATATATAAATATATATAAATAATCCTATAAAATCCTAAAATAAAATGTAAGCGAACATTTTTGTTTGTTTTACCTTGGTTTATGCTAAGATTCCTTAGATAGAGCACCAAAAGATTAATTCATTATAGAAAAACATTGATGAAGTAGACTTTCTAAAAATACAAACTTATACGTTTAGACAGTAAATAAAAAGACAAGCTGGAGAGAATAATACTTAACTAAGCATATTTCTTGTATTCAAAATTATAGTCAAGTTCGCAAATCTCATAGGAAAACAATTTAAAAATTTTTAAGTGGGCAGAGAATTTGAAAAGACATTTCAAAAAAGAAGATTAAGGATAGGAAAAAAACCCACAAAAAAACAAAAAACAAATAAACACCAAAAACAAATGAAAAGATGCTGAGCATCATTAGTTGTTAGGAAAATACAAATTAAATCTCTTTTGAGATGCAACCTCACACCTATGGGGTTGGATAAAATTAAAAACACTGATTGTACCAAACGTTGGTCTGGAGCAACTGAAACTTTTATACCCTACTGGTAAGAATGTAGAATCCTACAACCACTTCAGAAAACAGTTTGACAGTTTCTTAAAACTGTCTACCCATGCTGTGCCTTTTGGCCATTCCACTCTTGGGTATTTTCCTATAAGGAAAGAAAGCATACATCCATACCAATAACTGGTACATGAGTATTCATGATACCATTATTTATAATAGATAAAATTCATAAAGCAACACAAATATCCAGCAGTGGGCAAATGGATAAACAAATATGGTATAGTCAACCCTCATTATTTGTGGATTCCATATTTGAGAATTCCACATTTGCAATTTCCACTACCAACTAAAATTTATTTGTAACCCCCAAATGAATCCTGTTGGCATTTACAAGGGCACTGGAGGACATTTGAGAGCGCAGACCAGTAAAAACATTTGAGTCACCCAAGGAGCTTATTTTTCCAGCTGAGGTCGAACAAGGTCTTGTTTCAGCTCCCATAATATAAGCATCTCGCCCTTCTGCTCTATATTTAGTGCACGTCTTTTGCATTTTTTTTTGTTTTTTGTTGGCGATTTTGCTGTTTGAATGGCCCCCAAACACTACTGCAACACTATCTAATGCTGTGCCTCATGGAGAAAATATGTATATCAGCTAAGCTACTTCACACCATGAATTATAGTGCCATAAATTCAATGTTAATGAATCAAAATATATATTAAATTAAGGTGTCCTTAAATAGAAACTCACATAAAACAGGATTACATATTGATTCATTGATGAAAATGTTGTGACCATTTTCATGTGAGGTTGGCAGGAACCTAACCCTGTATTTTCCCTAGGGGCAATGACTCAGTATTTGCTAATTCAGTCTGCTTGGGCTTTATAGAACATAACTACCATGAATAATGAGAATTCACTGTATATCCATACAATGGAATATTACTTGCAATAAACCAGAATGAAGTATTGATATATGCAACAAGATAAATCTCATAATAATTACGCTGAGCGAAAGAAGTCAGGGAAAAAATAAGTGCATATTTCATGATTCTAGTTATATAAAACTCTACAAAATGCAAACTGATCTGCAATGACAAAGAAGATAAATGGTTGCTTGGGGGAGAAGGAGAGGTGAGGTAAGAGAGAAGAACTATAAGGACTGTGTTGAACATGTTACCATCTTGATTTTGGTGGTAGTTTCATGGATGTATACATACATAAAAACCTCAAAATTGTACACTTTAAATGTGTATAACTGTGTATATGTCAATTACACTTTAATAAAGCTGTTAAGAAAATAGCTGATTTTTGACAGTGGTCAAATTGCACAGACAAGAATCTAAACCACAATCCTATAAAGACACAAAGTCAGGGATGTTTGTATAATATTTGAATTCTATGGGTTAAGAATATAATCTCTAGCTCCTACTGGAGTGAAATTCCTCAGTGCTTATTAATTTTTACCAGTTTTAAATTTTGTTGACCTCCTTTTTTGTATTCCGTCATGTTATCTATGCTTCTTTGTTTCTTAGATATCCCCAGTGAAGCATTGCATGTTCATAAGTTTAAAATAATCTTCTTTATAATAATTATTATGATGTTCATACTAATTTATTAATTTTAATAAAAATATTGTAATTAAGCTACTGTTAATTTGCATATAGAGATAAAATTCCATCGTTGGACAAAAATTTACAGAATCTTTATATAGGCTTTCTCTCTTTATATTTGATGGTAATAAAGAGTCATCATGATTTTAGTTTTCTTAAAAACTACACAAAGATAATACTTTACTTCACTGGTATATTTCATCTCTCTTAATTTGTATTGGTTGATAGATAGCTAAGTGTCACATGATGTTTCAATATCAACAAAAAATTTAGATTGTTTGGCAGTGACATAAACTGTTTTTCATAATATTCACTTAATAAGAATATATTTAGAAATTGGCATTCCATTGTATTATTATTATAGGTTATTTTATTATTATGTGGCTTATGTTTATTTGATTGTATATATATTTTTACTTTGTTATATACTCTATCCTATGCCTTTCATTCCTATAACTCATTTAATTTGTAACTGGAAGTTTGTACCTATTAATCTTTCTCATCTATTTCAAACATTGTATATTCTTATATAGAAGGGAATAGAGCCAAGTGACAGAAGAGGATTGTAGGGGTGCCTGGGTGGCTCAGTCCTTAAGCATCTGCCTTCAGCTCAGGGCGTGATCCCGGCATTCTGGGATCGAGCCCCACATCAGGCTCCTACACTGGGAGCCTGCTTCTTCCTCTTCCACTCCCCCTGCTGTTCCCTCTCTCTCTGGCTGTCTCTCTCTCTCTCAAATAAACAAATAAAATCTTTAAAAAAAAAAAGAAGAGGATTGTAATATATTCAGTTCACAAATATGAAATTACAATTTCTCCTTTTTTAGCTACTGAGTGAACACCAACTACCCTTAAAATGATTTTTACGTTGGCATAAATACAACTTTATTTTTTTCTTGGTAAATAAATAAATGTGTAAAATGAAATGAGTGTTCAAAATATGCAATGCTAGTTTCTGGAAGAATAGATCAGAATTGCCATTAACATTAATATAGCTGATATTATCCATAATTAAATTTAAACTATTTTATTATCAAATGTGTCTGAAATGGATGATTCAGCCTTGGTTTTTGCATGCCTACCCATTTGAATTTCATTTACTGAGGAAATGTTTCTAATCTAAAAGTTTAGTCTTATTTGGGATAATGTACCTTTTAATTATTTATTTGAGTACCGTTGACACACAATGTTACATTAGTTTCAGGTGTACAGCATAGAGATTCTATTTCTCTATAGTTATGCTATGCTCACCACAAGTGTAGCTACCATGTGTCATCATATAGCTACTACAATATTATTCATAGGAACAGATGTGGCTGGTGCCATTTATGTCTGTCCTCTTGTTTTAAACTCTCACATGAAGCCTAGAGCTGCCGCAGCCTTCATGCCACCATGATAGAACGGAAAAGAGAAACACTGAGATTCTGAGACCATTATCACTGAGCTTTTTCTTCTAATTTTTTAAGATATAACTGACATATAACATTATATTAGTTTCCAGTGTACAACATGATTCAGTATTTCTATATAATGTGAGATGATCATCATAGTAAATCTAGTTAACATCAATCACCGCTCATAATTACAGATGTTAGCTCTTGAACTAATGTCACAAGCCACCAACTTCCTTTTTTCTTCATATATGAAAAATATTGACTTCTTTTTATTTAAGTTGTGGTAAGTCAGGATTGATTCTTACTAACATTGATGTTATAAACAGCTTAATGTATTTTTAACTTGTGCAATACTTTTTTATTGTTTTGTTTCAGGTTGGCTATTTCAATGAGCAAATTTTCTTTTATTTGCGTTATGGCTGTGGTTAGAATTATGCTGTTCATGAAAAGCAGAAAAAGCGGTGATTTCTTATAAAATTCATAACATCAAAACAGCAATCTGGTTAATTCAGGTTAGGAGAATTAGTGTTACCAGGATAATTCAACATGCTATCAGAAGTTTCTAAGCTAATTCAATAAACTTTCATTTCATTTAGCTACCTTAGATTTGGCTGTATCTCATGCACACAGAGAAGAGGTGTGCTAAAATGAAGTATCCTTAAAACAAAGTATTTTATAGGTATGCAATTAACATTATGTATATGTTAATATAAATTCTGTTCCCTATTCACTTTTGTTTTCACTTTATAATGATTATAATAATAAGACCAAATCTCTAATTAAAAACTTTATTTCATATAAGGTTTATAGAGCTAGATTCATTAAAGAAAGAAAAAACAAATACACATGATGATAATAATAATAACTATTATTATTATAGCTGAAACTTATTGAGTGCTTAGTATGTTCTGGATGCTGGTATAAGTAATTTACATATAAATCAGTTACAAACTTATGAATCCAGTACTAACATTTCCCACCTTTACAGATGATAAAACATGCACAAAGAGATAAAGTAACTTGCTCAACGTCACACAGTGAATTCTAGAGTTAAGTTTAAACTGATGCAGTCCATTTGCAGAACCTGTTTGCTTATCATCTGCAAAGTGTCTCATTTTTTTTTTTTTTTTTTTGTATAGAGATAGGATATTTGTGGCCAGAGGAATCACTTCACTTCATAGACCTAGCTCAGTTTTTAAAGAGAGATTGTCTGGGATATACGAAAATGAAAACACAATTTGGGGTTCACAAAAACTTTTCTTCTCCAATGGACTATGGGAATGGGTGACTAACCTTCTCTGTTATTATACAAAAACATCTGGGACAGTGGCAAAGAATGAACAGATTGGTTTGTTAGCATTCATCTCTCAGTCTTAGTATGGATTTAGTTTCTCAGTGACTTCATAAGGACCCAGTCAACTGGAGGTTAATCCTTTTCCCCCTCCCTACTTCCTTCCGTCCTTTCTTCTTTCCGTCCTTTCTTCTTTCCTTCCATTAAACAAGATTCTCGAAATTTGAAAATGAATTTGGTAATATTTCATGATTTTATTATTTTTAAAAAGAAGAGAAAAAGAATCTGTCCTAAAAATATTAGATCTGCTAATTTTCACATATACTGTAAGAAAAAATTCTTTTTATTCTAATCCTATAGAAAAATTTTTAACTTTATTTTTTAAAACTTAAATTTTAGTTGAAAAAGCCCAAGTTGAGTAGCTTCCTATAAGAAGAAAAAATTGAGGAATTTTTGGAGTGAGAAAAATAGGTAGTCTCAAAAGTCAAAGGGTAAAATAGAGAACCCATAAAGAATCTTCTCATTGAGCATTAAAAATGAATATTTAGAGTTTGAGTATAGCTAGGTCTAAGGAAAGAGATATCATGCACAGTGGGTGTGATAAAGTTGTTGGTGGCTTAATATGTTGCAAGTATTTTGTCACCTATAGCACTGCATTCTTTAAAGATGTCTAACACAAAAAAAATCTCTCAAGTGAATTTATTGACTAAAACCAGTTCCACAGAACCAATTAGTATCTTACACAGGCTGCCCTGCAAGGCTTATGAGGCTATCCATCACCTGTCCATTTAACTATTTAGCATTTGTTCCAGCAATTTGTCACCATGTCAGAAGGCTAGCATTTCAGAATGGGAGTTTTTGGTTGAAAGAAATCTAACTCAGATACTGCAGATATTTCTCCTTTAATAAGACTTACAGAAGATTTATGCTTCTATTATACTTAACCTTAAACATCTTGTCTGGAGGGTGAGGTTAATTCTTTGTACTGCAGATTTTTCAAATTTAAATCAGTCATTTTATATGAATTTAAAAATACTATGCAAAATGGAATTATTTTATATTTTAACAATTCAGAGTGCTAACGTAACGTTGCAAAGCACCTTACCTCACAGCTTCAGTGATTACATTTTTATTACTTTTCCAATTCAGTCATTTGCTTTTATATTCATTTCTCATACCTTTCTTAATTTCACACTACTGAAAGAATTATATTGTATTTACCACTAAATGAAGAGAAAATATCTGCATTCCTCTTACCATTATGCAGCTCAGGTAGACTTGGAATTCTAGAAATATTTAATGGTGGAAAAATCACTGCAGCATTTGATTTAAATTACATATAATTTACAATCAAATGTGCATCCATTTCAAGCACAGAGTATTAATTATAAAGCTTGGCTGTTGATTACGGATCATAGTCAACTGTTTAATTTTTCTCTCATAAAATGCCAAATAAATACAATAGTATAAATTGAAACATGCTGGCCTCTAATATAGACTAAATTGACCAGAATCAGAGTAGAGGACTATAGCAAAAATATAATTTATAAAATGGGTCCATATAGTAGAACAATTGTAGAAAAATAAAAGTTCTACATATTGTTTCAAAGAACCAGCCATGTCACTACCTTAAACATGCCAATCAAATGAAAATTATTCAGGTGTCTAACCTTTAGAATTGATTCAAAAATAGGATGCATCTTTTACTGGTGAAAACAGATACATAGCTGGTCTCTTTTCCAACTATCCTATAAGTTCACCTGATTAAGATTTCTAATGCAAAAGAGGTAGGCCAGATGCTGGGAACTCAAATGCCATCTCCTCATCTGAATGCTGTTAAGCAGTTCCCATGGCATTTCTCACAGCCTTTCAATGTGTGCTTGTCACTAAACTCAATCCCAGAGATAAAACAGAAAATGTAAACTCCTAAGGGAGGAGAGTTGAGTAAGTAAAAAGCTTTCCTGAAGTCCTCAGTGTGCTATGCTTCTGTCTACCACTAAAGCTTCAACCCGCGATTTATCTCGTCCCTCTCACCGTATACAACCAAGTGTTTGACGTGGATAGGTGTGAGGTTGAAGTAAGGAACGCACAATAGAAGTGTATATGACTAGGTGGGCACACATGCATACATGAGCGTTCACAACTGATCTCCATGTTTAAGACATTGCAAACCCCATCATCCATATCCATTCCTCACAATGTGTGTTGTTACTTAGAAAAAACATTTAACGACTAAAGCAGCCTTTAAAGGTTAGAGAAAAAGAGAAAAATGTTTCTAAAGATTATTGGTTCAATATTATATATATTATAGTATTGTATTATATTTTATATACATATACAGATATATTACATTTTCACAAGCTTTTGCAATTCTTATTTTCAAAATGAGGCTAAAAAGAAATAATCTTACAGATATATTTTCCTGGTATCTAAATAATAACAATAATAACATTAAGATATTTCTTAAGGATTCATCAAATAAAAATAAGATATTTGGCCAAATTATTTAGCTTAAACCTTCATTAAAGTAGACCAGCAGAGGTTATAAATTATCAGAGGATATAAAGTAATTTATCAGAGATAGGCAGACTGAAATATAACTCTTAGAGACGAAACAATATTCAAGAAATTCTTGAGAAATTGTCTCTTCATGTGTAAGAAGTTTGGAGAAAAGAGAGAAGGAAAGCATGTGAACAGTGGAACAACATCCTTTATTAAGTATACCGATTAAAAGATTCTAGAAGTTACATTTGTCCATGGAACAGTGTTTCTAACTGCTGGGTGAGGCAGGGTGGAAATATACAGAGATGTAAAGGGAAAACAGACAAGTCTAGTGCCATGATTTCTTAGTAGAGATCTTTAAACTCTTCTAGAACTTTGGTGTCTGGTCACATTACCATACTGTGGTAACATCACCAATAATTAGGTGGTAGGATCTACATAGAATAATTTTCCAAGAAGAACCTTAAAATTATATTTGTAGAGAAAGCAGGGAGAAAAGTGCTAGATATGATCTAAACAGATACAGAGAAAATTGTGTGTGTGTGTGTGTGTGTGTGTGTGTGTGCACTCATGCATGGCATATATATCTGTGGTTGCTTTAAATATCAATGTTTTGCCCTTCCCCTATAGTAACATTTGACTTAAGCCAGAGCTAATATTGTCAAATGAGCAAACATTCATGGATAAATGCCTCACATCTGGCAAAGTGAAGTTAGCTGACATTTACTTCATACAAAGGAACAAGGATTAAATCAGACAGAATCTCATAGGATCTAATATTGGTGGCTTTTTTCCTCAGTTTTTTAGTTGTTTTTGAAGAAAAGTAGGGAAATTTGTTATCAACTAGGAGGCTAAAGGGGGAGATCATATACTATTTATATTTTTAACTTGCTTGTCTCATATCAATAGACACATTTTGTAAAAAAAAAAAATGAAAAGCACAGACATAAATTATAGATAATTTGGAAATGCAGGAACATGTAAAGAAAAAAGGAAAAAAATGGCTTGTGACTCCTTAATTCACTCTTAAAATGTTGTGTTTCTTCACAATATTTTCTGTCTGTGGATAGAGAGATGATAGATACGTTGAAAGAAAGAAAAATAGACCTAGATAGATGATAGATAGATAGATTTACATGTATGCATAAATATTATTTTTATAAAACTACATTCAAATTATATAAACTCTTTGTGACATGCATTTAATTTCAAATTTATCCTAAATATTTTCTGATATAATTTCATAGATTTATACAACTTTTAAAATTATTTCACAGTATTCCATCATAATTATCTTATAACAATAAGGTGCCATTAAATAAAATTTGCAAGTGCACTTTCAAAAGATTACTTTGAATATACCTTGGAGAATGGAATTTTGCTTAAGAGTGCATGTGTAACAGAGAAATGTAGCAGTAATCTAGACAAGAAATGTTGGAGAGATAAACCAGTGTTAAGAATGTGAGGACGGGGAAAATTGAAAGATTAAGAGGTATAAGGCATGATGTGGGTAACTGGGTAGATGGATGTGGTGTTTCATTGTTATTGGGGAGACAGGAAAAGAAGTTATATTGTTGTTTTTAGAGGAAGCCAACATGTAATGATCACTTCAGTTGATGCAAAAGGAAATCAGAGAAAAATAGACAATATTGATAAAATTAAGAATGAAAATTGAAATTAAGAATAATGTAATATTTTGGATAAAGAAGTTGAAGATAGGGGCGCCTGGGTGGCACAGCGGTTGAGCGTCTGCCTTCGGCTCAGGGCGTGATCCTGGCATTGTAGGATCGAGCCCCATATCGGGCTCCTCCGCTGTGAGCATGCTTCTTCCTCTCCCACTCCCCCTGCTTGTGTTCCCTCTCTCGCTGGCTGTCTCTATCTCTGTCGAATAAATAAATAAAATCTTAAAAAAAAAAAAAAAGAAGTTGAAGATAATAGGAAGCCAAATGAGAGAGAGTAAGGGGGCTAGAAAATGATAATTGATACAATTTCATGACCATATGAGAATAAGTTTAAAAATGCTAGGAAGGATGAGGTTATAACCATGGAGTGAATTTTTGATGCATGTGGTATATATGGAATGTATGTGGTATATTTGGAGTTAAAAAGCATGATAATAAAATGAACCCTAATAATTCCAAAATTCAACAGAAGAATTAGAACATCACCAGAATCATTGAATAAATTCATGTTTTTCTCTTCTATGCTATCCTCTTACCCTCTAGAGGTAAGTATTTTCTGGACTTTCACATTTATTATTATCTTGCTTTTTAAACAATATATTCATACCCAATGCATGTTTTTCCTTTTTCTATTTAGCATCAGTTCTAACCCTTCAACTATACAACAACAATTAGTCATGTTTTTGGCTAATATAAGGTGATATCTGTTACAGGTGGAAATGTTCTGTCTCTGCAGAGGGTAGGCATGAAGTCTCAACAATCATGGTAGCCATCTCAGTGCCAGAGATTCCAAGCAACATGCATTCTTTCTTACCAGTTATGTGTGTGGCTTCTAGTGTTTTTTTCATAATCTATGAAAGCAAAGTATCACTAAAAATCCTCTTTCTAAATGGGAAGAAAAGAGGGGTGTTCAAAAAAACATACACATAGATAGATAAAAATCTGTTTGATGTATACCTAACAGAAATATACACTCATAATACAGACCATATTTTATAGTTAGTCAAAAATTTATAGTTGATATTTATCATTTCCTCTCTTTTTTATACCTGCATCATTTTTCTATCACCCTCAGTTAACCTCTCAGCTGGTTAGGGTCCTTTACTTGATGGGATAATTTAACTAATTTTTGAAGTATCTAAGTCCTTATAATCTTACATTTATTGAATTACCATCTTTTTCCACTGACATCTACCATTTATCATAAAAGAACCAAGAAGTGCCAGTAAAACATTTGGGTTACGTTACAGTCAGAATTTTCCCCGCCTCCAATGAGTACCAGCAGCCTTATTTCCTCTTGGTACTTGGAATTGATCACCCTGTTCTATCTATTGGCTCTAGAGCATGAGGAGCTTGCTGGCAGTCTCAACTTAAAAGAAGACCCCTATTGTATCCCATTTTGAAAAAATTTCCCCATTAAGGTTTAAGAACTCTAAACAAAAAGAGCCCAAGATTGCAGGAAAAGAAAGCAAAAGTTTTGCAAGCTAAATAGTTATATGGTATAGTAGAGGGACCACTCACTCTGCTCCTCAGATCTCAGATATATGTGTTCTGGCTGTAGAAGAAACAGCACCCTAATTGTCATTGTTTTAAGGTATATACTACATTGTATAGGACAGTACCCCAACTTCACTGGATATTATTTTTGGCAGGTGCCTTAATTGAATCTTCCATGATTAAATCAGGCTAGCTGACTCTAATGATGGTAAATTTGATATAATCTGTGATATCCATGATCCATGAGCATTGTTTTTGTTTCTTTGCTTTGTTTTTGTTTGTTTTTAAGAAATGTAGTTATTTGGTTACAGAAATGCAATTTGTGGTTTTAGGATTGTAAATGGCTTCCTAAAACTATGAATAGTTATAGGAAGGGAAAGAATATCAAACTCATATCCCCTCTTCCTTCCATAATCTTTCACCAATAGGACCACATCAGGTGCTTAGCAGCCTTGATACTTAGATATGAGTAGTGAAATCATCTTTAGTGTTGGGGAGTTCTGTTATTGAGCCTATGCACAGCTTGCATTTTTACACCATGACTACTGTGTAGATGGATAAGGAATGAAGGTAATTGACATCCAAAACATGGGTCACTTTTTCTGATAGAAAAAGTTATTTTTATTAAATCTTTTTGGTGAGTACCTAGAGGGGAAAATTATACTCATAGATTATGCCCATTCAGAGAAGTCAGTTCACATGATTTTTGTAATACTTCCTTATCACTGAATCTTGTTTGTCTCAAGTCCTTGATCAATTAGCAAATTGCTACTGCGTGTGAATCCATGAAAACCCATTCCTTTGGCTATCACTTCTTCCAGGCAAAGCAGACAATCAGATATACTAGATATACTGCCTGAAGTTTTGCTCACCTGAAGAAATTCAATTTGCCACTTTCAGGGCCACCCCTGAATAGAGTTGTAGTATGATTTTAGACTGCAGTTGACTCATGAACAGCATAGAGGTTAGGAATGCCAAGGCCATGTAGTTGAAAAATCTACATGTAACTTTTGACTCCCCCAAAACTTAACTGTAATAGCCTACTGTTGACCAGAAGCCTTACCAATAACTTGAAGAATGAATAACATATTTTGTATGTTATATGTGTTCCATATTGTATTCTTACAATGGAGTAGGCTAGAGAAAAGAACATGTTATTAAGAAAATCATAGGGAAGAGAAAATACTTTTACAGTACTCTACTGCATTTATCAAGAAAAAAATCCGCGTATAAGTATACCCTCACAGTTCAAACCTGTGTTGTTCAAAGGTTAGCTGTACTATAATCTGGTGCCAGCATATCTATTTATAAACCAGATTTGAGATATTTTTCTTCCTTCATCAACCGATAATAAAGAATTGCCCATGAAATCATAGAAATTAGTGTAGGAGTAGTTTTACTGAAATCTGAATTACTTACTCGTACAATTTCTTTGTGTCTTCAAAATCTACTCAAGGACTATCTAACATATACTATTCCCATTTAATAAGGGATTGCCTCTTTAGTCCCCCACCTCCAATCCCCCCCCCCCCCCGCCACTGGCTTGGCAGATCACATAGCACTTAGTTTAAATGGGCAGCTAAGTCACATAATCACCGTGACCCAATAGCCCAATCTTCAGATTCTATGACAGTCCAATAAAAAAACCTGTTATTTAAAAAGAAAATGATCTTCTAAGTCCTCTCATGTTACCATGCCAAGTCTCAACTCCTTTGAAACTATTTCCTAGCATTTACATTAGTGAAGTCATTGGAGCCCATATCATTGGCAGCATCTCCTACTATCAACACAGCCACCAAAATAACTTTTTTGAGAAAGCTGGTTTGGTCTTACCTTTTCTCCATGCCTTTGTGAATAAATTGGCTTCTAAGCCCTTTCAAGAGACACAGTTCAGGTTAGGATGAGCAGTGGCACATAATCTACTCTAAAATTTCTATTTTCTTGATTATTTTAATTATTTCCCTCCACATTATGCTAGAAAGATTCTGGCATGCCAACTTCATTTCATATAGACCACTTTCGAATCCAGGTATCAATTAGCCAACCAAGATCACTCTCAGCATCTTGAAGCTAGAACATTAAATCCACAATCTCATATAAATGTCTCATATGAATAAATTTGGTCTGATCCAATGTTATAATTCATCCTTCTCAGACTAATACCCTAAACGTTCATTTTCACAGATATTCTCAGATACCTGACAATAAAAACCAGTAATGTCTCACAATTATTTTGCTGTATAAGCTTTCTCTCCATGATGCACAAGTTGTGATACTCTCCTTAGTAATAAATTCTGACAGTTTCAACGAAGTTGGTGGAGGTGAGTCTTAGAATAGATGCCTTTCTTAGGAGGCAACTGCCTCTAGTCCAGTCATTATAGAGACTTTCAGGCTAGTCTCCAAAGATAGTGGTAAATGAGGCTGTTTCTGGTGATAAGGAACGTTAAAGGGGATTTGAGGGTTCCAAAGTTCTCAGCTTCAACTAATCTAGTTCCTCCCAAATTTCTATATTCCAAGTTTCAGGGTCCTCATCTTAATATAGGAGATGTGGTGCAGTTTTACAACTCATGCAGTCATTTTGCAACCCAAACAATATGTTTGGGGGCCTATCAGAAGCCACTACCACCTTCAGGACTGGAGGGATAATGGAAAGAGGTAATATTATTATGGGTCCCAGAGCCTTGGTTGGGACTGCTTTGTAGACCTGAGGCCAAAGAGAGATTGAACCATGGAATAGAGATAGCTTCTATTTAGATACCATAGAAAACACATCAAGAAGAAGAAGAATTTTGGCTTGGCGAAAGCTTCTTCATACTCTTCAAATCATCCACCAGCCCTTCTGATCGGCTAAACATACCAAGAAGTCAGCAGACATATGACATATGATGTGTTACAGAGAAAAGATGGGGGACTGTGGACTGTTATCTTAAAAGTCAACATTCAGTTGTCTAATGCAATACCACAACATATTTAGCCAATCTTCTATGGTGGACATTTGGGTTGTTTTCAGAATATATTTTAATGAAAAATAAACACTATAGCTATAACTATTTTTGGCACATGTGAAATGTTTTCTCCAATGTATATGCCTATAATAGGATTACCACATTTTCAAATTCACAAAATAATGTGAAATGCTTGAACTATTTCATCCTTTCTCTAATTATATAAGAGTTTTTGTTGCTTTACATCATTGCCAAAATTTTTGCAAATTTGGAGATATAAAATCATAACTCAATGTGGTCTAAAAGTGGACACATTTTTTTTAAATTAGAGCTGAAGAAGGGTTCATATGGCAGAAGAAAAGTGTTAGTAAAAGGGTTCATATGGCAGAAGAAAAGTGTTAGTAAAAAACCCTCTAGATGAGGAAGCCAAAGATTTGAGAAACTAGGATATTTTCTGAGTCATCACTATAGATTATAAAGCCACCCAGATGATAGCAAGAGTTGAGATAAAGAAAGTGGTAGAAGCAGGTGTTAATGTCTGAAATAGGAAGCAATTTAGTTTCTGATGTTATTAATTTTTAGACTAGAGGCATTTGTAAAATAAGAAAGATACACCTAATCTTTAAATGATAATTGGGTATTCTCTCTATTGGAAAACAAGCAACCTTCACTAGAGTGAACACCAGCAGACTATGTTGTTTCCAGGGAGATCAGAGTTCAGTGAAGCCATAATATTGGGAAAAAAATGGTAAAGAGGTAAAGAAATAGGGGATATTTGTATTGTGTTTATAAGTATTTATAATACTTTGTTTTAATTATATTTCTAGGTGATTTGAAGTTATTCCAAAACAAATGTCTTCTACTATAACATGCCTTTTTAAAGCTCTTAAATCATTTTTCAGGCTAAGATATCTATATCTATCTATGTCTATATACATATAGATATATACTTAAGTTACATACAATTATGATAGGGCTTAATACTCTTAATCCTCTTTCATTTCTAATATTCACGTAATAAGCAGTCAGGGAATGAAACTCTTGGGTCACAAATATTTTCCTTAAAACTGTGTAGATGAATTATTGTTTTAGTATTTTCCTTCATTTAATGTTATAGGTGAGAATATTGAAGGGAGCCCTAATTTTCTTCCTTTGTGGATATCCTACAGGTTTTCCCCTTTTCATTTTTTAAACTTTCTGATTGGATTTTTATACAATTATTTCTGTATTCTTGAAATTTAGAGGAAGTCACCATAATTTATGTAGACAGG
Organism: Ursus arctos; assembly: GCF_023065955.2. Classification (NCBI taxonomy): domain Eukaryota; kingdom Metazoa; phylum Chordata; class Mammalia; order Carnivora; family Ursidae; genus Ursus; species Ursus arctos. Next base: position 18,686,893 of record NW_026622786.1, on the reverse strand, counting down.
GGTATAGTTCTATTAATCTTCCCTGGAACCCTGCTGAACCCTTTCAAACTATAGACATGTGACATTCTATGACTTTTTTAAAAATTATTATTGTATTTCTTACTATAGCTTCAATTCCACTGTGCTCTGAGGTCTCTCTAGGGAGCACCAATTATCTCCAGGTTTAATTCTGTTCTTGGTGCTCCAAACATACCCTCTTTGCTTATTATTTCTATTCCTTTGCCCCAGCCTCCTCATTCTGGGACGTATTTTTCCTTCATATCACTTTCTGTAGTATCAACTCTGTCATTTCCTTTTCCTAAAGTATAAGGGATTTTTCTCCCTGCTCCTACATTTAATTTAATTTTAATATTTTCCTATCTCATCCGTCTCTGTTTTATTTCAATCTGACTCACCCAGAACTTTAGTCATGTGTCTTTTGTCTTATCATTCCACATTTCATCTCCTATTACAGAGGATCCAAGTTATATTGAATTGCATTGAAAACACAGATAGATACATTCTAGCATTATTCTTTTTCTTACAGCAAGATTTTTTTCAAAGCTTCTTTTTTTTTCCCCCTTATCCTTGAAAGATATAACCATTTTTTCTTCCTTTTTGTCATTGTGGAATCTTTTTATAGGCTAAAAATGAGGGGTTTCATTCCTCTGTATTTTATAATATTAATACTAGAAAGATCTATTCAGGGATATCATTTGTACCAAGTGGAAAAGTTATCCTGCTGATCTCTCATCCTCTGGTGTATTGCTGTTAGAATATGCATCACAGGCATAGTGATACAAAGCCCTGTTTCAAATATTTCTCGTGCACAGGTTCATGAAAGTTTGTCATTTGCCATTCTGAAAATCTATGGTGGAACAGCTTATCATGCTTTCACTTGGCTGTAATTGATGAAATTGTCCAACTTATTGCTCTAAAAAATAAGAAGACTAAATTTGAGTTAAACAAAATGTGAGCTACAGTATGTTTATATGTTAATAGTCTTCCCCTCCTCTTTTTTTTTTTTTAACAATTTCTATCATTTTTTTCTGATATTTGAATTTCATGTATTTATGAGTTCCCTATTTCTGAAGACAGAATCAAGAAATCAAAACAATGACTGGTAACTAATTAACAGGACATTTAGGATTATAGCGAAGATGCATTCAGAAAACATTGAAAACTAGAACATTCTTTGTTTTCAGAATCAACATCAGCCATGGAATCAGCAGAGGCCAGAACACTGGCACATGAAGAGTTATGTCTTGTCTCATGTCACAAAGAGATCAGGGCGAGAGGTTCTAAAGGTGTGCAGACAGTCATATATCAAGCTTCGTTGCTCTGAAGTTAGTGTGCTAGTGATGTCTCCCTCTTGAACGTAAGATGGCTGCAACCATTCTGAGCATCTACTTAGGAACAACTATGGTTTAACATGAGGAAGTGGGCACTCTGGTGACTATTTTTTTCTTATATAGGAAGACATTTCCCAAAAGTTGCCCAGCAAGGTTCCATTGGTCAGGATTTGGTCCTATTGCATTCATTAACAAAAAAGAAAAAGAAAATAACAAGAAAGTGCTCATTCATCATTTTTAACCTCTGAGATGAAAGCCAGCCTCTACTAGCAAGGAAGAATGGCACACATTTAGTTCATGGGCTTATGTCATGGAGAACCAGAGAGGAATGTATCTTTTTATGGGACCAAGAAGAGATACTCAAATGTGTCATCTTGCTCTGAACCTCTAGAACTATCACCAATAAAGCCAATAGTCTTTTTTTTTTAATTCCCAAACAAAAAAGACGCTTAGAACCGATTGATTCCAAAGATTTTAGAAGATTGGCATGTAGGGTTTTCCTACTAGTGTGGCAAATAGAGTAATCTGTTATCTTTGAACCATGTTTTGAACATTACTTAAATCAATATATCCAAAAGTGAAAGGAATCTTGAACCCACCCCCCAAAATTTTATTCTCTAGGATTTAAAAAATATGTCTCTATGTCCAGACTGATAGAAAACCCACAACAAGGTAAAAGCAAAAGTATCTTAATTGCATTTGACTTTGGCGCTGCTGTACTAAATAGTGGTTCTCCTTCTTGTTTATGTCATTAAGCCATGTGTCAGAGCCAAAGACTGCTTTTCCTTGTCTTATTAGATAAACCTCACATAGGTCTATCCAAAATAAAAATGTTAAGCTGGAGAAATGGTTGCTCTCAAATTGCATTGTCAGTTCAAAGATCAAGGTAGCTGAGGTTAGTGGGGAGAAAATCTAGAGTAACCTAACAGAATCTTCATATCTGTGTCTTCCCTTCCTTAGGAATGGTGAACCTGCAGCAAAGGTGCTCAGTTTATTATGTCCATCTTGTGTTTGCACAGACCCTATCCTGGCAACTTTGTGGTTTTGCTGCACCCCTTTCTGCCTCCAGCCACACTTGTTACCATCTCTAGTCCTGGCTGCCTTTCTGTTTATTTTAGACACAATCAAAATTGTGATGTATAATCATCATCACTGGTTTCAAATACTGCATTGCATTGGGGAGGAATGAAGCTCAGGTCTTAAACTCCCTATACAATGAAAAGCCTCCCTTGCTTCCATATCTCACTACGAATCAGTAACTTTCAATGGGCTTCTGCTTAGGTGTTCTCTAGTAACTTCCCAGGGATGGTAGTTTCCCAGGAAACGAAGCAAGTATAAAGTGTTCCTTGGTGACCTCCTCAAGTCTAGCTCTGTATGCACTCGATCTAATACTAATTCTTTATTGTTTCCTACATGTGGGTAGTACTCTTTAAATATAAGCAGAGTTTCAGATTTTTTTTTTTCAAACTTGAATATTCTGTTTGTCATTTCAATTGGAGTTGGGAAGGAAAATTGGATAAAACTGTTCCTTTCTGCATCTTAACTTGATGTCTTTTATGCATTACTTTATACTGCTAAAGTTCGGAGGAAACAATTGGAAAAACATTTTCGCCCCTGAGAGGAAAAAAAAAGAGAGATAATTTCATCCAAAAAAAAAAAAAAAAAAATTCTCTGAAGCTACTGAAACCAATGGAAACTCCGTTTTCATTTTCTGCCCGTGGGTATGTTGTTGTTATTGTTGTTCAATCATAGATATGTAAAATTTTTGTGAAGGTAAACCAATCTCAGAATATTCCTTAGTGTAAGATAATTTTTCGGCAATTTATAAAGCACATTCTAGAATAAAGAACTTTGTAGAATGTTTTGTACCTCATCTCCTTCTAAGTGAGATCTCAAGACAAAAAAAAAATTAAGAAGTAATGAAATAGTTCAATTAAAACATCCACCAGTCTTCACCCGCTCCCCCGCCACACCACCATTTTAAGAAACACACATGCTCTTCTTTCCTCCAATCTATTTTCAGAGAGCAACATCGTAAAAAACAGTTTTCTCACCACTGGTATTCAGAGGTGCGGACCAGAGCACAAAATGCTTCAATAGAAGAGATAAGAAAGCTAAAAATAAATAAGTTGATAAACACGTATGTTAATGAACACATAAATAAAAGAGATAGCTGGAAGAATTCTTAGTAAGAATTGTGTGTGTGAAATCTGATAATTCTTTTCAGAGCATATCAGTGGAAACACATGTATTGAGAAATCTTTTAAGAAAGACTTGAAACTTGAAGTACACCATGAGAAATTCTGAATGTAAAACCTACAAATATTCTGTAAGTTATAATAAAGGTCCTCAGGCTGTAGCACAGGAAAGCTTATAGAAATGGATGCAGCCATTCCGGAAATAATTTTGCAAGTATTTAGTGAACCTTAATTACACATATTTTACCAGCCAGGAACTCCATATGCCCCAGTATTTATACATCCTAGAAAATGTAAGCCAAGTAAATAAAGAGACACGTATGAGGATATTCATGACTATGTGTATGTGTGTGCAAATGGAAGTGTGTTTATTTTGTAATAGCGAAGAGAGGAAAACATCTAAGTGTTCGGCAAGAAATGAATAGGTAAATAAAAGGTGATATATAGAAACAGACATCTTACAGCAGTAAAAATAAATTACATCTACATACATCAAGATAGACCTCAAGATGGATCAACGGCCAATATTAAGAGGAAAAAACCCACTATAGTTACATTAATGTCATTTTGTAGATATGAGGTCATGATGATGACCTTTTAATAAGGAGATATATAAAATGGTTTTAAGACATACATTGGGTACCAGGTAGCATGGGGGTCAGGAAAATGAGATAAAGAATGATATATGAACAAAAAAATAAATATATAGGGATTCTCTTCGGAGAAAAAAAGCAACAGTCTAATTTTGAAGGTTATGATCCATTGAATTTTGTCAACCTGAGGTCAAACGTAAAATCAAAAGATGAATAAAATAAAGTCAGGCCAAAATTGAAAATACTAAAGTAAATTCAGCTTTTTAAAATTTTTTATTGAAGAATAAATTCAGAACTAATATTAGAACCTCATAGTATAAATTATGGGGTTTGTTTTATGTTGTAGTTTAATTATAAAGGGCACTTTGACCAATGACCTCCATGTCCGTAATACAGTGAACATTTTTCATTCTCTGCTCTACGTGGCGTCTTATAAGCATTCACCATTCTGAAAATTCCATTCTTAGTTATATATTGTCTTAGTTTCTGAGTGTGCTCATTATTCTGATTTGATGACTTCCCTGGTTGTTCCCTCTTATTCTCTTTTCCCGGGCTACCCTTCTTTTCCAGGCGTTTTCATTCTCCATTCACCCATAATATTTATCTTTGGGGTCTCCAGTCAAAACCTCTCCAAGTAGAGTAGAATTGCAACAGACTTCAAACACATCATTTCCCAGTCTGAACATAGCATCTTTACTGTGATAAACCCAGTCCTCCTCCAGTGTTATCTCACTGAGCAGCCCTATCATCTAAAAGTTTCCTTCTTCACCTCTTTCTCATGAATCCCACATATGCAGTCCACTGAGTGCTGATGATTCATGTCATGAGTTTTGTTTGTTTGTTTTTTCAGTTTATTCATTTTTTCCATCTCCACTGTCACTCACAATCAATGCCTAGAACACTTCAGTAGCTCTTTTTTTTTCTTTCTTTCTCTCTCTCTCTCTCTCTCTTTTTTTTTTTTTTAGAGAGAGAGGGAGGGAGAGAGCATATGTCTTCTTTGGGAAAATATTCAGGTCCTCTGCCCATTTTTTAATTGGATTGTTTGGTTGTTTTTTTTTAGTGTTGAGAATTATATAAGTTCTTTATGTATTTTGGATTTTAACCCTTATCAGATATATTATTTGCAAATTTAAGAAGAGCTAGAGTTTTAAAAATTACATGTAAACTTCAGATTTCAAGTTGTTGGCACATAACTCAAATGTTTTAAAAATACCATATAAAATAAACAGACGGCATCCGTGGCAGGCTTTGCGCTATAAGCCATGAGATGGCAACCCCTGTCTTGCAGACGCTGGTTCCGTTAGAACATATTTGTTGTTACATGTAACTGAAGCATTTTCAAGGCTCCAAATTTCTTAGATTTCTACATGTATGATTATGAATATGTCATCTTGAGAGAATTTATGAACTTGATGTTCTATTTTTATTTTTCAGTAATTTCCATCACGATTAAGTTAACAGATAATCAAAAATTAAGAATTAATGCACAGATAAGAAGACACAGATGGTGGATAAATGAAATAATTTATGTACAGTTTCAACTTTAGCAGTTTAAAAATGGGTGCTTTCAGAGTAGAATAAAACACAGCATAGACCCTAGGTGGGAGGCAGAAAACCTGGAATGCAATAATGATAAAATTAACTTTGCCTAAAAGCTTCCCCAAATTAGATGCACATTATTAGCATGCGAGAAATAGCTCAGAGGGAATAATGCAGAATAAAGCAAGGGCAGGTACTCTCATCTGTACAAATTTGATTAAATTCCCCCACTTAAGTTCTATGTAATTCTTCATGGCAACTGAACATATTTTGGAAAGAATTTAAAAGACAGCACTAAAATGTGCAAGAATAAAGAAATTGATAATTGTCAAAAATAAGCGAATGATATCTCTATACTTTTTTTTTTTAAGATTTTATTTATTTGACAGAGATAGAGACAGCCAGCAAGAGAGGGGAACACAAGCAGGGGGAGTGGGAGAGGAAGAAGCAGGCTCCCAGCAGAGGAACCTGATGCGGGGCTCAATCCCAGAACGCTGGGATCACGCCACGAGCCAAAGGCAGACGCTTAACGACTGAGCCACCCAGGCGCCCCAAGATATCTCTATTCTTAATCTCAAAGGAAATATGATAAAATACAGCTTCATATAAAGTAGAAATATCCCCTACTAGAAATGTGACATAGGCATATAATCACCCACAAAAAATGATTGGGAGCAGCCAAAAGTTCTGTTTGGAGCTTTGCACCTCTTCAGAATTAGGCTGTGTCAATAATGAACTTTTGAACACAGAATCAAGTGCCAGATAGATTAGGTATTTTGGCTATAGTAAGAGTTCAATAAATCTTTCAGGGAAAATTCCCTAAGTTAAGAGGCGAGTCAAAAAAAAAAAAAGGTAAGTTAAGTCCTTTCCATGTGAGAACAAGTGTTACTTCTTTTCTAGTAAGAGGTTTTTCCTGGATCACACACCCTATTGTTCCCTCTGGGTGTTTCCGAAACAGTTATCTGTTTGGCTACTGATTATTGACTCATACCCTTGACTTTTTCTCCCTTCAATCCACACACATTCTTTATTTAATCTTTTAGAAAATTTTAAATCAACATGTTATCTCACCCCAACTTTTCACCCTCAACTTCTATCTTTTCTTTAGAAACAAACTTCTTGAAAGAGGACTTCATATTTTTATACCATAATGGAGAAAGATCATATATACTTTTTTCACAATATAGAAGTTTTTGTTGGTATAAGAACCAGTTTAAACAGTGAAGTTTTATATTCAAAACTAAAAGTTCCAGCTATCATCTCTTTTTACTCTCTGCTGTAGCCCTTCTTCATCTAAGATACATTGTTTTGCTGATAAAGAGCTAACGTGTGAAGTGCTGTGTTGAGTGTTTTATATATATTAACTAATTGCATGTTATCATAATTATTTGGAAATAGTACACCGTATTAGATCAGAATCCAAACTTTTAGACAAAACTAGAGGCAACACAAGTTGCCAGCTATGAATTCAGCATCCAAAGTTCACCTACTGCTGCAGTAAGGAATAGAAAAACAGCAAATAAAGAATTGTCAGAATATTTTCTTAGAATCGTCAGAATATTTTCTTAGAATCCTTTATCTACCCCACTACATTTAGAACAAATACCAAAATTGTGAGTTCTGTAGCCACCAAAAGCAAAAACAAAAACAAAAACAAAATCGTGTGTATCTAATTCCTTCAGGGTACTGGGATAGCCATACACACACACACACACACACACACACACACACATGCATGTGTGCGCACACACACACACACATACCCCACACAAACAACCTACATTCCAAAAGTGCACAAAGAAACAGAGCCATGTTTCTTTTTTCACCTGATAAACCTTCATGTGGATTAAAACCCAATTCAAGCATCAGCCCCATTCACGGGTTTACCTGACCCCCATAGGTATTCTGTCTCTCCTTTGTATTCCCATAGTATTTTCTCTTATAATGCTTTCAACCCTCCATTATAATTTTTGGTTTTATTTGCCTGTCTTGCAAAGAATGCTAGCTCACTGAGGTTATTGTTCATCTGTGTGTCCTTGAGGCCCAGTGTAGTCTCTAGCACCTAGTAGATGCTCCAATGCGGAAGAAAAGAAGGGAAGAGGAGAAGAGACAAAAAGGGAGGGAGGAGAATGAGAAGAGAGCAGGTAACCACATTCTGAAAATGAAAAGTACAATTTTACAGGAAGTGGTTGAGATTATGTGCATAAAAGGAGTAAGAAAAAAATATGTGGAACAGAAAGAAAAGCTAAAAGTTATCTGGGTTCAATGAAGACAAGGAGTTTGATTTCTAGAATTTCTTTTTTTTTTAATATTTGTGGAGCCCGACTCCACAAATATTAGATCTCACGACCTTAAGGTCATAACCTGAACCAAAACCAAGAGTTGGACATTTAACCAACTGTACCGCCCAAGCACCCCTGATTTCTGGAATTTCAAAAGGCTAACAAGTTATAGAATATGTATTTCTGAAGCTCTATGATATATAATGAAATAGTAAATAAATAATAATTAGGAACTATTAATATATATATTGTAATATAGTGGTAACTAATGACAGAGGCAAATTCTTTTATACATTCCAATTACATAGTAGAGTTTTAAAGTAAAATAGCAGGAATTAACAGCTTATACATGAATATATTTAAAATATTTAATCTGCTAATTAATTATGCTTCCTATTCCAGCAATAATTAAGATGTGTGATTTCTTAATATTTGGTACACTGATCATGCCACATCTGAGAACGTAGATAGCAATTTTCATTATTATCATTATTACAATCACATTTAATATTCTTTTACTCACTCTCCCCATGAAAGCAAAGCCTCATCTCTCATCTTTTGCTACTCTTTCTCACCAGCTTCATCTCATTAATATGTCTGTTATGGATATGGCGTATGTAGAGATCCTTCAACTGTATGATCTCAAACTGTTATAAAGTCATTTGCCATTGGTTTGTTTCTGTTCTTTCCAATGTTATACTCATAATAAATGCAGCTGCAAAGTTAATTTTCCCTTCCCTAAACTCATGTTACTTTAAAGAACAACTTCCTGCTCACAAGAGATTTGGGCTGAAATCGTTATTTTTTGCATTTTTGAGTTTCCATCGAATGACTCCCTTATATCTAGTTAACAATCTGTGTCTGCACTTTTCAGAGGAGAACTGCAACCTTTCCGTGAATCCATCTGGGCCTTGTTCCATTTTGAAATCTAGGGCATTTTCCTATTTGACTTCCTCTTGATGAAATGTTCCATAACTTAAATTTCAAGCATGTGAGTTATTTAATTACTCTAAGATTCAAGCTAAAGCACATATTTTCTACCATATATTGTGTGTTTATGTTCATCTGTATACTAAACAGAGTGCATTTTGCTTTTTCTGTAGGCATTGATTTTCTTTTCTTTTTTTTTTTTAATTAAGATTTTATGTATTTGTTAGGGAGAAAGAGAGAGAGCCCAGTAGGGGAATGGCAGGCAGAGTAGGCAGAGGGAGAAGCAGGCTCCCCCCCTGAGCAAGGAGCCTGATGCCGGACTCGATCCCAGGACCCCAGGATCATGACCTGAGCCAAAGGCAGATGCTTAACCGACTGAGCCACCCTGGCGTCCCTGATTTTCTATAATAATGAGACATAGGGGTATGTGGGCATACCAAAAATGCACAAATACAAAATGAATGAAATGATGCTTAAATCAAGATAACTTCCACAGTTTTAATATAATTTATAGTAATTTTTTGAACTCTTTTATTGACTTTTGATTGCTATAGTAACAAATAACCACAAACTTGGAGGCTTAATAATACAACCTTATACAGTAGTCTGCCCTTATCTGTGGTTTTGCTTTCCACAGTTTCAGTTATTCAAGGTCAATCACAAGAGAAAGCAGAAGGTCAATAGTAGCCTAACGCTATGTCACAATGCCTACATCATTCGCCTCTCTTCATCTCATTATGTAGGCATTTTATCATCTGACATCATCACAAGAAGAAGGGTGAGTACAGTACAATAAGATATTTTAAGAGAGACCACATTCACATAACTTTTATTATAGTATATTGTAATAGTTGTTTTATTTCATTGTTGATGTTAATCTCTTACCATGTCTAGTTTATAAATCAAGCTCAATCATAGATTTGTATGTATAGGAAAAAGCATAGTATAGGGTTCGGTGCTATCCACAGTTTTAGGCATCCACTGTGGGTCTTGGAATGTATAATCCATGGATAAGGGGGGACTACGTATCTTACCATATCGTATCTTATAGTTCTGTAGGTGAGAAGTCCACCACTGGTCTGACTTGGCAAAAATTAAAGTGTCTGCCGGCTGCAGGGCTGCATTCCTTTCTGGAGACTTAAGGAAATAATCTGTTTTCTTGTGGCTTTTTTAGCTTTCAGAGGACACGCACATTCCTTGGTTCATGCCCTCTTCTTTTTTCTTCAAATCCAGCAACAGTAGGTGGAATCCTAATCATGCTGCCGTCTCTCTGGTTCTCTGCAGCTAGGAGAGGTTCTCTGCTTTTAGGAATGCATGTGATTATATGAGGACCACTTGGATAATCCAAGCTAATCTTCCCATCTCAAGGTCGTTAAACTTAATCAAATCTGCATACCATTTGCCACGTAGTCATATATTGTCAGGTTTCACAAATTAGGAAATGGCCAGGGGGGTTGGAGAGCATTATTTTGTCTACTACAACCTTAAATATGTGTACCTATAAACATCTCTTATGTACCTACTATATGATCTGGAGTAAACAAAGAAACAATGTAAGCATAACTAATAAGTGATGAAAATCTTATTTCATCTCAAAGCCAAATCCAGTCCCATTCCTTCTGCCCTAATAAGCACTATATTCATACTTTATATATTTACATATATATTTGTACATATATAAATAGGATCATACTTTTATTTGGCAATTGCTTTCTTTATTTAACAAATATATTATCACTTTTGTGTCTCACTGCATATAGATTCACCTCATTCCCCAGTCTAGCTACAGCACAACTTATCAAATGTTTGTAATATTAAAAGAATTCAAAACATTTCTGTTTTTTAATTTAAAAAATATTTAGGTGAATACTTTTGGAATTAAAACTTGGAGCACATGTGTGTATTAGTTAGGACTTCTTGGTTACATGACAAAAATGCAGTTCTGTTAGCTCAACAACAAAAACAACTTATTGATTAATGTAATTGGGAAACCAAAAGGGACATGTAATTCAAGAACTATTAGATTCATGGATTAAACAATGTCACCAGGCATCTGTCTATCCATATCTTGATTTTTCTCTGTTTAGTGTCATTCTGAGATAGTTTCTTTCAGTATGGTAGGAAGATTATATGCAGCTGTCCAAGTCAAAATCCAAACAAGAGAGAGTAACTTTTAGGAATGTTTGGAAAGATCCAGTAACAACACCAATCAGTCTAGTCTGAGTCATATACACCCAGATGGTGGAAAGCAATCAACTGTGAGTAAGAAAGTGGAATATTCCTTGACTCGAGTCACAGAATTGTGAAAGAGAACACGGCGATCCCCACTGAAACAGCAGGATAGAAAAGATTGTTGTGGGTTAGATTAGGGGTAAATTCAAAGGAAAGGAACCACGAAGTATGTTTTTATGTGGAGTTTCTGAGTTAAAAGGTATGTCTGTTTATAAACTTCATAGTTGTTATGAGCTGAATCCTGTCCCCCCCAAATTTGTATGTCCTAACACCCAGTATCTTAGAATGTATTGTATTTGGATATAGGGCCTTTAAACAGGTAAATAAAGTAAAGTGAGGTCTTGTCAGGGAGGAGGTAATCCAACATGACTGGTGTCTTTATGAGAAGAGGAGAATAGGACACAGGCAACACAGACTTGGGAGCAATCATGTGAGCACACAGTGAGAAGGTAGGCAGGCACCTGCAAGCCGAGGAGAGAAGCCTCAGAAGAAATCAAACCTGCCGAAATCTTGATCATAGAATTCTAGCCTCCAGAACCATGGGAAAATAAATTTCTGTTGTTTATCCATGCTGTCCATGAAATTTGTTATGGGAGCCCTGGCAAACGTAGTTATCGACAAATTTACGGAGAAAGATTATAACGTTTAACACTCCTACCACCCAAAGAAGAGAGTGACTAACCTGTTTTCATTATTGATTGTTAATGTTTTCCATTTTTGACTAGCCAGAGTGGTATCTCACTTTAAATGTAGTTATTTCCCTAAGGATTAGAAAAATTAAATATTTTTATCATTTTTGGTCATTTTGTATTTCATTTTCAATGAATTTGCTGTTTATATCCTTTCTTCATTTTTATAGGATTATTTTTAATTTCACATCCTCGGTTTCATTTTATGTTACAAATACATTCTTCTGGTTTGCTGCATGTCTTTTATTTATTTGTATCTAAGCCTGAGTGTTAGTATGAGTCTTCTAAGAAGCAGACAGAACAAAGTAGAATTAGACACACAAGATATTTATTGGAAACGCCAGGAGAAAAAAATGGGGAGTGAGCCTGAAGATATAGGAAAAGCCAGGAGGATTATGGTGTAGATATACCCACTGAGGAAGAAAGGAACAAGAAGGAAACAACAAATATTAAAAGTCTTAGACTATGGTGCAGTTCTAAGAAAGTTTTGTCAAAATCCCCCTGAGCCAACGTCACTAAGGGGGGAGTTGCCCATCCCCGCAAATGGGCCTGCCGTAGCATCCCTGCTGCAGGCTGTGGTTTGGTGGGAGCAGTTCGGGTGAGGTGTGGTCTCTGCGTGATGTTCAGAGCACAGAAGCTCTGAGATTTTGTTCAATTTTGTGCCATGCAGTCAGTGATCAGAGGGGTAATTCAGAACTTTCATGGCTGCTCCAGCCTGTTTGCTATGAGATACATTCCTGGTGCTTCCCCTGCTCTGTTCACTAATGCAGAAACCTTCACTTCCCAGACTCCTCTGCAAACTACATTTTGGCAGTTTCTGCCAATGGTAGTTTCTCACAGAAGACTGGAAAATGGGAAGAAGAGAAAAGCCAGAGGATTTCTCACTCTTTCCCTCTGCTTTTGGAGGGCATCTCCAGCGCTGGTTTCTCCTCCTTCAGGGCTCCAACTTTTGCAGAAAGGTTTCTTCCTCCGTAGTCCCAGTTTCCATTGATCTAGGAATAGAGATATTATTATTGAACACGGAAGTGTAATTTTGGTCAAATGCTAGAGGCAAATGCCTGTTGTGAGTAGTTCTTGGGGGAGAATAGAAGAAGAGAGCATAGAAACAGGGAAGTAGAGGAAGGAAGGCAAAAGACACATCATCAAGCAGATTTCCATGGTGGACAATAATGGCTCAACCCCACTGGCAAATTCGGGAGACATTATGGAGTGTGTTTTAGCATTATCCCGAGAAAGAACTCTGAAATATATTAGTGACTATTTCTCATCTGTCATTGAGATATCAAACTCAGAGACTTCCAGTTTTCCCTCTGTTCATGAGCTAAACACTCACACTCATCCATGGCTGGAGAGGAGGATAATCAGTTTCTCTGGCAGAGCACTTCTGTAATTATCAAGGTAGAGGCTGCGGGGATGTGTGTTTGACACAAGCATCATCTGCTATACTTAATGCCCTTTTGGGGACAAAATATGAATTTACCAAGCACTGTGTTTGAATACTTTAATCAGACAAATGGGAAAGGGAAAAAGGTTTTGTTAGCTTTTTCATTTGCTAGAAAGGTAGTAGAGTCATATGTGAGGAATGTGATAGAATGGGACGGGGTAGGAGCTTGTGGGTCCCCCGCCCAAAAAAATATCTTTAAAAGCACCAAAATAACTTCTTCATGTGAGAGAATTTATGAAATAAATGGAGTCACTCAAGGAATTAATATTTACATCTACCAATTCCATACACAGACTTCATGAAGCACTGTTATCAATTCACCATTCTCAGCAAGAGACTATTTCCTTTTTTTTTTTTTTTTATGAAACAAAAATATTATGAGGTCTTAGTTAAGGCCTTTCAATTCCAAGTAATAAAAACCCGTATGAGCTAGCTTAATTTAGGAGTTTGTGCTTGAGCTAGTCAGAATTATCATATGGAAAAAAAAATTGCAGACAGGTCTCTTGAGATTCTAGAATCAGGAACTGAAAAGCCATCCGAAATAGAAGCATATATTCCTTTTGTTTTTCCATGAGTCTCTTGAGTTTAGCTGATTTTTTTTCTTTTCTTTTCTTTTTTTTAGCTTAGATCACATTCTCCCTTTCCCTCCTTCCCTTCCTCTCCTTCCTCACTTCCCCCTCCCTCTCCCTCCCTCACTCCCTTCTTCTCTCCCTCAGTTTTTTCCACCTCCCCTATTTGGTTGTCTGTGCTTCTGCGAAAATGTGTTCATTTTCTATTGCTATATAACAAATTACCAGAAACTTAATCATTTGAAATAACATTAATTCATTATTTCACTGTATCCAGATGTCAGGAGTCTGGACGTAGTAGGTTAACTGGGTTCTCTGCCAAGGTCTCACCAGCCTGAAACCAGAGCGTCAGCTGGGACTCAGGGTGCTCTTCAACACTCACTGGTTGTTTGCAGAATTCAGTTCCTTGTGTCTGTAAGAATAAAGGCAGTTGGATTTTTCTTTTTCTTTTTTTAAAGTTTTTATTTGAATTCCAGTTAGTTAACATACAGAGTAATATTAGTGTCAGGTGTACAATACTGTGATTCAACACTTCTGTACATCACCCAGTGCTCATCACAAGTACCCTCCTTAACCCCCATCACCTGTTTCACCCATCCCCCACCCCCTCCACTCTAGTAACCATCACTATGTTCTCTATAGTTGACAGTCTGTTTCTTTGTTTGCCTCTCTCTCTCTCTTTCCCCCGCCCTTGCCTCATTTCTTTTGTTTCTTAAATTCCACATATGGGTGAAATCATATGGTATTTGTCTTCCTCTGACAAATACCTCTAGCTCCATCCATGTCATTGCAAATGGCACGATTTTATTATTTTTATGGCTGAGTAATATTCCATTTCTTTATCCATTCATCAGTCAACGGACACTTAGGCTGTCTCTATAATTTGGCTATTGTAGATAATACCTCTATGAACATTGCGGTGCATGTATTCCTTTGAATTCATATTTTTGTACTCTTTGGGTAAATACCTAGTAGTGTGATTGCTGGATTATAGGGTAGTTCTATTTTTAACTTCTTTGAGGAATGTCCATACTGTTTTCCAGAGTGGCTGCACCGGTTTGCATTCCCACCAGCAGAGCAATAGGGTTCCCCTTTCTCTCCATCCTCACTAACACCTTTTGTTTTCTTGTGTTGTTGATTTTAACCATTCTGCCAGGTATGAGGTGGTATCTCATTGTAGCTTTGATGTGTATTTCCCTGAAGATAATTGATGATGAGCATCTTTTCATGTGTCTGTTGGCCGTCTTTCTGTCTTCTTTAGAGAAATGTCTGTTCATGTCTTCAAGGCAGTTGGATTTTTCAATGCCAGCAGGAGAATCTCTCTCATCCTTCAAATTTCATCTTTCAGGAACAGCCAACTCCCTTGTAGCTTCACCTCGTAGCTACACCTAACTAAGCTTGACCAGTTAGGCCTACACAGGATTATCTTTCTTTTGATTCCTCATAGTCAGCTGATGCAGAACTTTAGTTATACCTGCAAAATCTTTCCTCCTTTGTCAGTATAACTTTATCTGATTATCAGAAGACATCCATCATATTCTCAGCCCCATGCACATTCAACACTTAGAAAGGGATTATACGAGGCATGCACATAGGGGAATGGGAATCTTGGGGCCATCTCAAAATTCTGCCTATCACTAGACATACTGCCAAATGTTGCCCCAAATGTCGAGCTTATTTTCAGTAAACAGCTAGCAGGGAGTGACAATTTCAAAACTAATTTTAAATTTCTAGGAGTAAGACTGAGTGATTGATTTGGGGTGTGGCAAGAACTCCTGCCTACTCATCTATTGCTTGTGGGATTAAGTAACTTAGCCATAAGCCTGGTTTTCAGAATGTTCACAATAGAGGAGATGCACAATACAGTATCAAATAATAGAGAGATTGAGAAAGAGTGATTAGCGGGGAAAAAAAGAAAATCAAGGAACTGTGCTCACCTGAAAGCCAAGCAAAAAATATATAATATGTATTTTTTTCCCAAGGGTTGATGGATTGGGCTCTTTCCATAGTTTGGTTATTGTTGATAATTCTGCTACAAACATCAGGGTGCATGTGTCCCTTCAAATCAGTATCTTTGTGTGCTTTGGGTAAATACCTAGTTTTGTTAAGATCTAATCTCTTGCATTTGCAACCATGTAGATGGAACTAGAAGGTATTATACTAAGTGAAATTAGTCAGTCAGAGAAAGACAAATACCCTATGATTTTACCCATATGTGGAATATAAGAAACAAAACAAATGACCAAAGGGGGAAAAAAGAGAAAGAGGCAAACCAAAAGACAGACTCTTAACTATAGAGAACAAACTGATGGTTACTGGAGTGGAGGAATGTGGCGGGGGGGTGAAATAGGTGATGGGGATTAAGGAATACACTTCTTGTGATGAGCACCAGGTGTTTATGGAAGTGTTGATTCACTGTATCATACACCTGAAACTAATATTGCACTATTTGTTAACTTATTGGACTTTAAATAAAAACTTAAAAAATAACATCTAGTATATTAGCAGCTTTCAATATTTGGATTTGTTTTTAATTGGATAAAAACCACATAATACTTGAAAACATCTTTTAGTGATCCTTAAGAACTTTAGTCTAGAAATCTATATGGAAAACAATTAGCTGGACCAGAGTTGACATTTCAAAATAGCCTTGTACAAGGCAAAGTGGTAGAATGTGCTTTAATAATGGAAAGTGGATTAATCTCCACATTTTCTATGAGGAGTTCAACATAGTTACAGAAAGTGTTTTGGGACCTATTATTTCATATCTCTAGGATTTCACTCATTTTCAGCCATGAATCACTCTATACCATAGGCACAGATAGAAGGAGAGAATTGAGCCACTTCAATTCAGCAAAGCACATTGTTAATTTCTTGATAATGTTCAATATAGTATAGTGGTTTAAAATGTAGTGATTGTTACACAAAGCAGAACTGGAATCAAATCCATTTCTTTGGACAAATTTCTTAATACTCTAGACCTCAGTTTGCTCAGAGGAATAAGAAGAATGATAAAAGAATCTACATTTTTGAATTTGCACAAAAATTTAATAAGACAATGCGTATAAATTACTTGGCTCCCAGGAATCATGCATGTAAACTGCCATTAGTATTTTAATTATTATCAATCTAATTAATTTGGATCTCAGTGATTTCAGAGCATCGATCTACTTTTCTTTCTCTCTATTTCCGGCCAAAGGAGCTTTGGACTTCAACTGCATTATTTTCCATTATGTAGAGATCTAATCAGCACGTATTGCATGGAGCACTGGGTGTTTTACACAAACAGTGAATCATGGAACACTGCATCAAAAACTAATGATGTACTGTATGGTGACGAACATAACATAATAAAAAATTTAAAAAAACAAAACAAAACAATTTGATTGTATTTGGCTTCTAAGTCTCCTAAACCGTTATTTTATGAGAGCACATCATCTGGATGCCAACAGTACATTAACCGCTCGGTTAATGTACCTAGGGAGCCAGTTCCACGTGCCGGGGAGGGGACTCCACTCTCTCTACTCCCCATCCAGGTGTGGTTCTGGGGGGTGGTACTTGCAGTCTCAGGCTTTGGATCAAATATCGAGTCACTAATGACTTTTTTGGAAGGAGAAGTCAATCTAGCTTAAATGAAAAAGAGGAACTTCGATAACCTGCAGAACCTAACTCTGGGAAACCATTCTATTAGAATATACTTGGTTTCAGAATCAAAAATTACATAAGAAACAGGGAAAATGGAAGTTAGTACTTATCCCTTCCACTATCCTTTTGGTCATGTGTCTCTCTCAGTCTACCTTCTGTGTCTTTGTCAGTTCACTTCATTTCCTACTCTCTTTCTACCTAATAATATTTACTATTTCATATGCTTGGCCTACTTAGAATAAAGGCTAAGCTGCTATTTTAAAAAAGAGGCCCAAAGTAAAGAAGCTTAGAAAAAAGAAGATTTTTTTTCCTATCAGCTATAAAAGTCCCAAAGTGAGCAGCACAAGTCGGCAATCATTCAAAGACCCAGATCCTTTCTAAATTCCGATTTTTATATACCCTCTGATTTTGTCTTCGACAGTTCAGGCTGGATTGTAGGTATTTTTATGTTCCAACAATTTGAGATGTGTGGAGCACAGGGTCACATAATGTCTTAAGACCAAGACAAACATTTCAATGATGAGAATTTAGTATAAGGTCACATCTGGTGCAGTGGAGGTTGGAAAATATTATCTTTACTGAGGCAGCCATGTGAAGACCAGTATTTTTTACTTCAATACTGAAGTCACAGATCCTGAATGTATTTTCCTTAATTTTGAGAAACCAGGAAGAGATATGAAATATCTTTAATCCCATTTCTAAGTTTTCAGTAGAGAGAATCTGAATGGGTCACTTTTGATCCAAAAAGTTATGGACAGAGATAGGTGATCTAAAACAAATATGGCTATTGATAGCGATATCTAAAATCAGAGAGTGGTTCAATGGAAAGAGGTTGAACAAATAATTCAGTGGTTGTTTACTACCTATGTAATAGAATGTTAATTTTGTGAAGCTAATATCAATGCTGACATAATGCCAACATCAAAACAAGGTAATAACACTCACCAACAGAAAACTACTGACCCAACAAATCTGGTTGATGGAAATATTGTTATCGGAAATACTACCAAACCGAATTTTGAAGATACCTCAGCAGTAAAACACCATGTTCAAGGACAGCTGGCTTTTTAAAGGTATAGAGTGACTTTTTTTATATAACTTATCCTATCAATATGTCAAGGTAGAGAAACTGTTGTTCGTATAATTTGTTGATGAAAAGGCATTTGGATTGAATTAGCATACATTTTTTCTATTTTAAAACATAGTACTAAAAATAGATTTACCATTAAAGAGATACCATGTCTCAAAACTTTTCAGTCTTTAATTAGAGCTGGATTGACTGTATGTTTTTTTTACTAATTCAGAAAACCCATAGAATGCTAACCTGGCATGATGTATGAGTTGGCTATGGGATCACAGTCCTTGATTCAGTCTGCCAGGACATGAACGCCAGAATCTCTGGCTTCCTCCTAGAGTGTGTGTGTGTGTGTGTGTGTGAGAGAGAGAGAGAGAGAGAGAGGAGAGAGAGACAGAGAGAGATGGAGAAAGGGAAAGAAGGAGACTTTTGTGTGTGTACATGGAGACCTTTCTGGAATTTTATTTAACAAAAAAAAGTAGAAATACTCTTTTTCTTATTTATTTATTACGTACTAAGTATCTTCGACATTGACGGTACCAGTGCTATTACTATTTTTTTTTTACCATTAAAAAATAAAAATAAAAGCCAAATATTTTGCACGGTTTTAGGTACTTCAAATATTTCACTGAATAAAAAATACAAAAGAAACAATTTAGATTATTCTCAACTGAGAATTCCCTTCCTTTCTTGGTCTTTCACAATATCAACTAATTCCATAATTGAACGGCAAATTCCAGCACTTAGAAATACTTTCTAGATGTATGACTGTTTGCAGGGAGATAGATCCCCAAACATAAAGTATAGCACTCAGATATTCACACATATTATTTGCTCTTATGTGAAAAGGAGTTATTGATTCCTATATCTATTAATAAATCAGTTTTATAGTCATGCAATCAAGGTTCAGTAAGAGTTTCTAATTCAAAGTTGCAGATACATTGGACATGAAATATGTTTAAATATAAACAAGCAGCACTAGTCTCAAAACTTGCATTGCTACTTCCTATCTTTCAAGAGATAAAATTTTCCCTTCTACTGTACAACATGGCCTATGTTTCTAATCCTCATAACACCACATTAAGAGAATAAACATGCTTCGAATATATCTCCTTTACACAAAAAAATTTATCTCCTATACATATTTTTCAATCTTTGCTTTGGTGAGCATTAACTTAGTACCTGTGTTCTAATTGTTTATTTGTGTATCTCTAAAATGCTTACCTAAGGGGAGCCCTGCCAAGGAGTGCCATGATGAGTTGCTTCTCGACCTTGTAAATAACTGCTTATGCAAGCCTACAGACAGACCATCTTTATATAGTCCTGATGCAACTGTGTATATCGGATGCTTAGTCATTATTATGTAATTGTTGAGCAATGTAGGTAGATAATGCTGATGGCATAATAAATTTTTTTTCAGATATAGATATTAGATCCAGTATTCTGGCTTAAAAAAAAGGCAAGTTCTGCAAACAAGTAATGTAAATTTTGCTGGGGTTTCAGGATGACATACTTGGGATGTATATGAGGGTGTTTGTGATGCCCCCAATCTCTGCTAGTGAGGTCTTATTCTGGAAAGCAGAATTTCACCACCACCTCCATTTAGGAAACGGGAAACATAAGACTGCCTACACACTGAGCTCCCCTCTACCCCCCTGCTTGATGCCCTCTACTAAGTAGAAAAGGTTCTGTTTTACATATTTTGTTTAACTGATTTCTCTGAAATTTTTTTATCCCATTATTGCCAATCTTCAAACCCTATCTTTGGTAGCACAATTTGAGAAGCACATAATGATACGGATAGTAGAAACACAGTGAAAGATGATTAACCAAGCAAAGGGATAAGTAATTACCGCATCTTTGAAAAATCTTTGTGATCTCACTCCTGGATTCAATAGCTTTATAACCATCTGTTCCTCTCTCCAGTATTTCCTATCACAAGTTATTCAGCACACTATTTCCAGGTTATTCCTTCTTAAATGAGACATTTCCTATGACACCATCTTGTTTACAACCTTGATGACTTTTGAGGGAAAAAAATGTGTTAATGTTTATTAAATGTTATATTTGCTAATGTTCAGAATATGTCATCAGAGTTTTTATAGACTAGATATAAAAATTACTCAGTAAAAATTAAATTAAGGGAACTTTGTTGGTTATATGACTATTATATGCATTATCCATTGTTTAGCAATTCATCTTGAGTATATCTAAGGTAAATGACAAAGCATTCTAAGGGCACAAATATTTAGGATCCATAAAATATTATAAATTTTTGGTACATGTGCCTCTCTTACTGATTACAAAGGAGTGAATTTAAGTGAACTTCAATGGAAAGACAAATTCATTGAGTTTGGGAAAACTGTAGGATTAGATCTTTGAGACTGGGAAACCATGTTCCATGTTAAGTTTTTTTATCTTGAGCTATCAAATTGGCAACCGAATATGTGAAGTTGGAGCTCAGGGAAGAGGAAATCTAAGCATTTGTATTTTGATGTCATTACAAATAATTGGAATATAACACCCAGAGGACTAAAGTATATTATCTAGGAAGAAAGTACAAAGAGGCGAAAAGGACTGAGGACAAGATTCAGGGGATGCCCCTTTTAGAGATTAGGGAAAGGGTGTATGGATTACAATGACAACAATAACAAAAAAAGACTGAGAAGCAAAAGCTATTTAGGAGACAGTATCATCACAGAATCCAAGTGAAGGAAATGTATCAAGAAGGAGGGATTATTAAAAGTGTCACATGCTTCATAGAGATACTGTTACATGAAGAACAGTGTATTTCAGAAGATGGAAGGTGTTGATGACTTTAACCTAAACAGTTTCAAGTAATCGTTGGAATAAGAAGTGGGTTAACGTGAAAATGGTGTATGAGGAAACAAGCTCAATTAGTTCAGACAAACTTTCAAAAATTTTTGTAATAAATGAATAGAAAAAAGGAAATCGGGAAGGAAAAACTGTGGAGGAATATGGAGGTAATACGTTGTTGTTTTGAGTTCTGATTAGTTTGTTTTAAAACACGAAAAAACTGTTATACAGCAGTTGATGAGAATAATCCAGGAGAGAGGGAACATTAATGATGCAGGGAAATGGAACTTTTCAGTGTAAATTCCTTTAGTGGCAAGGGTTTTTGGGATCCCGTGCATATTTGAGAGTGTGAGTTGTCTGAGATGTTCTGTGACAGAAATATTCATTGAAGGAAGGAGGGGAATATTCCTATGCAGGCAGGCTTCTAAGATGAGACTTTTTTTTTTTTTTTTTTACTCTGCTTTTTAAAATGAAGTAAGAAGTTAGATTATCAGCTGAGACTGAGGAGAAGGTAAGTGATAAAGTTGTATAGAAAAGAGGTATTGAATTATTATTTAGGATGGTGAATATTCTTTGGATATACAGTAGGATTACTGGATAGAGTGGGTACCCATTTGAAATGTGTGTTCCTAAATTTAAATTCCAGGGGTGGCTGGGTGGCTCAGTTGTTAAGCATCTGCCTTCAGCTCAGAGCATGATTCCGGAGTCCTGGGATCGAGCCCTGCATCAGGCTCCCAGGGGAGCAGGGAGCCTGCTTCTTCCTCTCCCGCTCCCTATGCTTGTGTTCCCTCTCTCGCCGGCTGTCTCTCTGTTAAATAAACAAATAAATAAATAAATAAATAAACAAACAAACTAAATTTAAGTCCCGTCAACGTGTGAAAATGCTCTTAAAAAGACATACTTTAGGGGCACCTGGGTGGCGCAGCCGTTAAGCGTCTGCCTTTGGCTCAGGGCGTGATCCCTCCATTCAGGGATCGAGTCCCACATCAGGCTCCTCCACTAGGAGCCTGCTTCTTCCTCTCCCACTCCCCCTTCTTGTGTTCCCTCTCTCACTCGCTGTCTCTGTCAAATAAATAAATAAAATCTTTAAAAAAAAAAAAAGACATACTTTATGTGTATGTATATGTATTTAATAATGGAGTACTTGGGATTTATTAGAGCTCTTGTTTTCCCAGGCAAATATTATAAAGGGATAGAGGATTTAGTGGCATTTATAAGATACTTGTTACAATGATGGATCACAGAATTGAAGACAAGTCAGGAAAACATGAGGTATTATGGACCAAGGAAAGGATGAATGGTTAAAGCCAGTAGATTAGAGAACAGAGCTTCTCCCTAAGGTTGAAGAAATGCTGGATTGGAATATTGAGCTGAAAAAATAATAGAAAATTAGTCCATCAGAGGGTGTAAGTCAAGATTTTGAATGAGGTCCTATTGTTGGTGATAATAAAATCAGGGCTTATAGCTGAAGAGTGATGGATGAAAATGTTATTGAAACCAAGTAGATCAAAGATGCAAGATCCTCAGTAGTTGCTTGGCTCATCCTTGAGGGTTTTGACATTGGGCAATATTCACAACAGTGCAGAAATGAAAATATGCCTGACAGATGACTTAAACTGTTGGCTTCCAATAGTCACATAAGGAAAAGGGGAATAAGGACACGACAGATTTAGAAAATATTGAAACTCTACTAAATCAATGTTGTACAATTAGTGTAATGTTAATAGACAAAAGGAAAAAAATGTCTCAATAGATGTTGAAATGGTATTTTATAGAATTATTAATAAATATATAAAAATACATGCATATATGTTCTTTTTTATATAAATACTGTCACTGTTATTTAACTTTGTCTTAAACATACTAAGTCAAACCATTAGAAAAAAGGAACAGAAATGAGGTATAAGTATTGGGAAGTACAAGGCAAAACTGTATACATGCCTATTTTATTACATATTAGTAAATTTGGCAGAAAAATTAGGTGATTTCCACAGTCTTCTCCAGGGTTAGCATTCTCCAATGCCTCAGTATTTCTTCTCTAGGATCATAGTTTATTTGCCCCTGAAACCCCGCGTGCTTCTTGCTTTATCCCTTTTGCATCACTATGGTAATACCTATTGATTGGACGAATCAAATAAAAACATTAATGACTGTTTTTAGGTCTTCATATGTACCTATAATAACCTTCCTTATAATTTTAGTTTGTTTTTTTACATTTGATACTATATTCCCTGTATGCACCAATACCGTTTCCTAACTGGTAGAAGGAGCACACTCGTTTGGTAGGAATAGTTTAAACAAAATTATAATAAAAGTTTAAGCTTGGCTTTCAGTTTTTTGTTTTTTGTTTTTCTCTGACAGTTAAATAGGCATTTATGTAAGCAGTCGTGGTATGAAAGACTAGTGGATAAAGAATGAGGGTAACTGGGACATTAAATGATGGAGCTAGCTTGGATGATATTTGAGTTTCACTCCAGCTAGAAAATGTATTTTCTTACTTTTTTTTTTTGTTCTTTTTCCTGTCCTAATTCTTCACTCTCTTTTCCTCCATTATCTAATCTTTATCTGACGTTGCAAAAAAAATTAAAGTAATAGAACCACTGATATACCTAACAAAATTTTGATAAATATAACCACCTTACACTATTAAGTTTCCAGATATTCAGGAATCTGTGGAAAACCTGAAAGGACTAATATAACAAAATTTCATTGCTTGATCTATGCCTCAAGGACAGAATGGATATTATTCAACAAGCCCAAGCAGACAGGAATAGATACTCTCATAAACAAAATGCTGGAGGCTAGCTACATCATCTCCAGCTTTATTTCCTAAATTCTCCGTTTACTGTTCTAGACTAAGCACTCAAATGATATATCACCTTTCTGGAATGTCAGAGAGGGTAGCGATTACAACCAGGGAACATGTTAATCAGCAGAACGGATATGTTTGTGTCTCTATTCCCATTTTTCTCCCTCTGCTTTTCTTTTCCCTCCATTTTCCTTTTATATTTCAAGTCCCTATTGCTGAATTTATTGTGTCTGAATTTCTGCCTTTTCCCCATTCCACTCAGAAGCAAAAACTACATAGACAGGGAATCAGGAAAGCCAAACTCACACATATATATATATTTTTATTCATAATATGAAGAGTACCAAACTGAAGGGAGAGGCTGGTATCAAATTTGTTCGCTATCATTGGGAGTCAGATGGGCTACATGATTTGCAGAGCCCAGGGCAAAATAAAAATGCACAGCCCCTTGTTAAAATGGGATTAAGAATTTCAAGACAGCTATAGCAAAGCATTAAACCAGGTGTGGGGCCCTTCTAAGCATGGGGACCTGTGGGACTGCACATGGCCATGAGTTGGCCCTGTTGGTTAGTCACTGTTTTTGAGTGTTGAAAAAATGACAGGAGGTTTTACTAAGGAAGATAAAACTAACATGAATACAGATATCCCCATACAGATATGAATACAGATATGCTTTTCAAAAGTTCATGTATGCCACTTCACTTTTACAAAAGACTACATTAATACCTGTTTTTGCTAATCAAAAGAAATCTGAAGAGCATTTTTACTTTTATGAAAACAGGCAGAAAATGGAAATAGCACTCAGCATTTGTTTTGTAAAGAGCCCTTGTAGAGGCAGCATGTATCCCCAGCCATGATAGAGGCCCCACCAGACTCCCTCCCCAGGAACCACGCTCAGCCTCTCAGCACCCAGCCACCATAGCTGTGAACTGTGTCTGCGAGCAGCTGTGCTTTATCTTGATTTAATTTGTGCATCGTTTAGCAACATGTGTCCTAAGGTATCAGGAAAGCCTAAGAGAGGCTGTTTTTGGGTTCTGGGAATACTCAAAAATTTTTTCCAGGGCCTCCTGGGTGGCTCAGTCAGTTAAATGTCTGCTTTCGGCTCAGGTCATGATCATAGAGTCCTGGGATCGAGCCCCGCTTGGGCTCCTTGCTCAGCAGGGAGTCTGCTTATACCTCTCCCTTTGTCCCTCTCCCTCACCTGTGTTCTCTTTCTCTCAAATAAATAAACAAAATCTTTAAAAAAAATTTTTCCATATAAATTAATGGTTATTTCTTCTTCATTTTACTCAATTTTAGTTTACAAAAGGTTTCATAAGGACACTCTACCTTTGGATAGTGGGGGAAACTTATATCCAGGATAAACTGGAGGGTAAGAAAATAGGGAAGGGAAAATAATTGAAAACCACTAGAATTTTGAGATGAGTTTATAGTAGCCTTATTGTTGAGAATAAAAAGGAATAAAAATGTTATGAAGTGGAAAATCATCCATAGTAGTTGACAAATGGCAACTAATTAAAAAGATGAAGATGAGAATTGAAGATGAGTCTGCAATTTTGTGTTGGATGATTAGGAGAGAGAGTAAAAATAACAAAGAGAAAAATCAGAAAGAGGGGCTGATTTTAGGGAAACATTAGGATAATGCTGACCTTAACTGCAGGAGGCCAAAATACAACTGAATAGAAAAACCCCTGAGGTAGCTAGTGTATGGGATCAAATATCAAAATAAAACATCATTAGGGAAAGAATTGAAGATTTGGAAAGCTATATAACCCAAAGAAGAGAATGGCTGTCTTCTTGAAGAATGAATTATTCAAACAATCAATCCTTATAATCAAGGGAACACATTATTCTTTGATGACATGCCGATTTTCTCATCCTAGACTTACCTAGGTTGTCCTCTACCTGAAGGTCAGAATGGAAGGTGTAAAGATGAATGGGATAAAGAAGAGATATTGAGTAAGAAAATAATTTAGACTCTAATTTTGAAGGTACCAATACTTAAGAATCAGGGAGAGAAAAAGAATACAATGAAGAATATTATAAAAGAATAAACAAAACTGTAAAGAGACTGAAGTTATAGGTGGAAAAACTTTCAAGATGCACATGTATGGAGATAAAGCATGATTCATGCCCTAGAGAGGTCAAGATAGCATAGCCTTGTTAATAACCCATGGATTTGGTGGGTGGATTGTTGATACTGATGTGTGAACCAGAGGTTCCAGGGACAGTATGCAAATGGCAGACCTTCTAAGAAGGATAATCGAGGAAATGTGTGACATCACAGGAAGTTCAACATGTATTGTGCAGTGTGGAGGTGTCTCCTAGAGTGGGATTGGGCAAAATGGGCCACAGGGAACCACAAGAAAGTGAAAGATTCTATGAAGGGCATTAAAAATGTAGTTCAGCTTTAAAGGGGAAACAAGGAAAGGTAGACTGGGGTAAAATGGCAGAAAATAGATGAGTTAAAGAATCAAAGGTTTTAAAGATATTGACCAAGGACCAGTTGTTGCGAGAGAGATAAAAGGAAGAGAGAGAGGAAAGAGAGAGAATTGAAGATACTGTGATAAAAATGAGAATTTCCAGATTTCATGACTGTAGAGACAGACGGGGTTAAAAGTTTCTGATACTCTGTGATTTTAAAAGGGGCCAAAAATAACTTCTTGTAATATGTTTCATTTCTTCTTATTCTTCAAAAATGCTAGTTACGGTTAAAACATGGTTGGTATGTTTTTATATTATTTTTATAGACTTTTTCTTTTCTTTTCTTTCTTTTTTTTTTTTTTTTAGTTCAGCTTCTAAAACTTCAGCTTTCTGGTTTATTATTTTAAGTTCTATATACAAGAGTTGTACTCTGACTCTTTTGCTCCATAGCTATTTAAATGAATTATATTTAGCAAGTCTTTTCTGCAATCTAAGAGCTAATGATGCAGCCCTTTACTTCTGCTGCCTCATTTAAATTTCAATCCCACGAAAAACAGGAAGCCTCAGGTTACCAGAAAGGTACAAGAACTAAAACAAATCTCTACCTTTTGACTGTAATATTTGCAAAAAATCAAGTTCAGAACTTACTGTGTATTCAGACTAGTACAGACAAGAAGGCAGAATGACCCTCTGCATTTCTTCAAGTTTATAAAATATATGCATACCCTTAATTCTTCTAGGACAGATAGTATTCTTCCACGTACACCATTGGGGAAATTGTTTTTGGGAATAGTGTTTCAGTGTGAACAAGATCATGTAAGGCTGCTGAAAATACAAGGTGTGCTTGCTGATACTCTAAAGGCATTTAAGAAATATCTCTACTTTGTTGTTCAAGGTGTCAGGGATGGCAAATGAACATTGTGAAAAAGGCAAAGTTTTCCTTTGGTTTTGTCTATAATTCTTCTCTTCCTACCGCCGCTGTGCACATTATCACAGTATACCTTCACTGAACATGGTAATACTAAAGTGTACAATAGCTAATGATTTATTTCTCTGAGTCTACCTTTAGGCATTGCACTCTCTGATAGAAAAGTTTCTGCCCTAAATATCGGTATCAGTAAATTAGAACATGGTGTCTGAATTATAATATACCCTCAACATACATTTCTTAGGTTAACGTTAAATGTATACACATGATCCAAATTTTGGGAAATAATGAGAGACATTTTCCAATTTCTCCCAGACCTAGATCAAGATTCCCCATCGTGGGAATCCACATAAGTATAAAGTTGTTTCATGCACAGGTGATGGCCCTCAAAATGTCAAAAATATAAGAAACCTTAAGATAAAAGTCTAGTACATCATGAAGCTCCATGAAACCAAACGACGTAGGATAATGAGAATCAATGAAGAAGAAATGGTGTTAGAAATCTCCTCTCCATCAGGATCATCTCAGCAATATTTTCGTCCTTGTGAGAATATTTAAAGAAATGAAACATACAGTATATAACTTTTTGAGAATTTTTTTCATTATGTGTAATGCATTTGAGATCTGTCCAGGTTTTTGTGCGCATCAATAGTTCAGTACCCTTTATTGCTGAGTAGTATTTCATTGTATGGTATTCCATTGTACCAGAGCTGGCTTAACAGTTCACCTATTGAAGGACATTTGGGTTGTTTAGAGTTTTAGGTTATTATAAATAAAGCTGCTGTGAGCAATTGTGTATAGGTTTTAGTGTGAACATAAGTATTTATTTCTCTGGAATAAATGTCATAGAATATGATTGTTGAATCATATTGCAAGTGCATATTTCGTTTTAAGAGGAACTGCTAAACTATTGCCCAGAGTGGCTGTTCTATTTTACATTCCTATGTGCAGTGTATGTAAGATCCGATTTCTCCACATGCTCACCAGCATTCAGTATTATCACTGTTTTTTTTTTCACCCTTCTCATAGATGTCTAATGATAAATCATTGTGGTTTTAATTTCCATTTCCTAATAGCTAATGATGTAGAACATATCTTTATGTACCTGCCATCCATATCCCTTCTATGGTAAAATATCTGTTCATGTCTTTGCCCATTATATAATTAGATTTATATATATATATTTGCTGTTGAATTTTTAGAGTTCTTTTTATAGTTTGTATATGAGACCTTAGTTGGATGTGTTTTGCAAATATTTTATCCTAGTATATAGTTTGTTTTTTCAACCCCCTTCATAGGGTCTTTCACAGCATAAACGTTTATAATTTTGATGAAGCTCAATTTATCTTTTTTTTTAACAAATCAATTTTGATGTCACATCTTAGAACTCTTAACCTAGCCCCTAGTCCCAAAGACTGTTTTCCTTATGTTTCCTTCTGATCCTTAATATTTTAAACAATTGCCTACCCCAATAAATGTTTTCCTGACATGCTACAATACTATGGCAGCAAATAAGTGATGTAGTTAGATTTAGTTGTAAATTGAAGTTTATGAAAAATTTCCTGAAAGATGATATAATTTAACATGAAAATAACATTATCTCGTTGTCATTATGTTTCGGAATGAGTTGGGAGAAAGGTGCCAAAAACAAGTATGTGAATAGAAAGAACATCACTAAGCGGAACATAGTCAAAAAACTTGAATAAAATTTTCTATACCTGAGGCGCCTGGGTGGCACAGCGGTTAAGCTTCTGCCTTCGGCTCAGGGCGTGATCCCGGCATTATGGGATCAAGCCCCACATCAGGCTCTTCCGCTATGAGCCTGCTTCTTCCTCTCCCACTCCCCCTGCTTGTGTTCCCTCTCTCGCTGGCTGTCTATATCTCTGTCGAATAAATAAATAAAATCTTTAAAAAAAAAAATTTTCTATACCTAACTTTATATAGCAATTTAATTAACTAGTTAATTCTTTCCACCCATTTCCAGGACACACATACACACTGATAATCCCATAATAATCCATTAATTAAATTATCCTGTAAAAAGTGTCACATTTTTAAAAGTAAGGGTAGACAATAGTATTATAAGAGAAAAGTAGGTTAAGCATAACTGCTGCTATTAAGCACAAAAGTTAACTCTGTATGTCCTGGAGTTGCAAGCATAAATGAAAGCATAATTAGTTACAAAATTTTTATTATTTATTAGGAAGAAGTATGCTAGCTGGTAAGAAGAAATTGTTCATTCTTTGTAAAATTGCAAAAGGACTAATTACGTACATTTTTTTCCCATCATTGCCATCAAATGAGAAAGAAACATTGTCTACAAATGTATTTTTACCAATAGGCAGAGAAGACATTCATATAGTCATATTGACCCTTTATAAAATCAGCTCTCAAAAGAGCTAAAGAAATGCTTTTCAGTTATATAAATTTCTGGTGTTGTAATTTCACATGCTAAAAGAAACAGAATCCAAAGGAACAAATATCCCTTTTTAATTACTCTTAAATATTTCAGTTAACACAATCCAAGCTAAGAGATTTATGAGAGAAGCTAAAGATCAGATTATTAAATATCAAGGTCACAAGAAAGAAGTAGAAGGAACCAACGTTCATTAAGTACCTGCTGCATGGTGTGGTTATTAATGTACATGAGAAAATGGTGGGAATGGAAAAAAAAATTCTTTACACAATTGCTCTAGTTAATTAACTTGATTCATTTCATGTTCTTCAAGAGATGCAAGGAAATTTAGAATTTCTTTTAATGTACTCTTTGCTTTGTGAGTACATTTCTTTAATAATATGCTCAGATTAGGCTTATATTCTGATTATATTTGAAAGTCATTTTAACAGATGTTTGCCAATGGTGCCATACCCAACGGGGCCTGCTATTAAAAGTATAACTCTGATCCAGAATTTTATTTTCATTATAACTACTCAAACTTTATACTTAACAATGTAATGTGTTTATGGTTCTAAACATCCATGAGAGAGTCAACAATGCAAGGGGAATATCATTGTGATAGTAACAATAACTTTCAAAGAGAATGCTTTCTTCAAGGCTCTATGACTCAGACACAGATATATGGCATATTGTGAGTTCATTAAATTGGAGGTATCTAAACATCTTGTGAAACTATCAATTAGAAATTAGATTTTACCCCAACTTCTGAGAAACATTGAGTTTCATATGCTATTGAGCCCTTTTTTTTCTTTTTAATAGATAAAGCTAATGTGATGCCTGCCTGGATTAACTTATGAATTCCACCTGGCTCCATTGGCCACAAATAGTAAAATACCCTGGAGAAATGGGGGCTTATTTGTTATTTTCAATCGATCATCCTTTAGAACGAAAATATGAGCTAATGTCTTCCTACTTGAAGGTACTGTACCAAGGACTAGAAAAAAAGAGAGAGTATTTAGCTGTATTTGAGAACAAGCCACTGACAAGATGTCATGATGAATATCTTTGGAGGTGAAGGCCTGCCAGTGCCTAAGTAGGAGTCTCCAAGGTCTAGAAGTCAGGATAATTTCAGGCCTCAGACCATAAACTGTCTCATTTGTTTGAAAACTTCTCTTCTTTCAAACAATCATATGACAGAAAATCAGTGTGATTGAGATCCAGAATTCAAATATGCAATGTGTCACCCAGAAGAGAAAATATCTTTGTATTCTAAGTGAAAGAACTACTATAGGAACCCATGGGAGAAAGGTGGCTAAGCATATAGGCTCAGAAGCACCTGAATCTATTTATGTATGAATAATTTAAACTCAGTATTTAAATTTGTTTAAAATAAGTTTGAATGTTAAATGCAAAAAATTGTAACATTATCTGATAGGGTTCTCAATATATGTAGAGGTGATATAGAAGAAAATTATAAAAGGGGGAAGGGAAAGGGCCTGTGTAGTGATAAGATTTCTTTATTTTTTTGGTAAGCGATTGATTTTTAGTAGACTGTGAAAACTAATTATATAGTTTATAATCCCCAAAGCAACCACTGGGGAAGGAAAAAACCCAATACAAATATACAAATAGAGTAAAAACTAGAAAAGATAAACTAAATGAATAATAATACCAAAAAAAGACAGGAAAGGACAATCAGAGGAGTGAAAAAGAAACAATAAACCTCTAGCAAGATGGAAAAAAAAATTAGTAAAGACACAAATTACTAGTATCAGAAATGAAAGCGGTAAAAGAGGACTGAGGATCTAATGTAAAACATAGTGACTGAGATGCCTGAGTGGCCCAGTAGGTTAAGCATCTTCCTTCGACTCAGGTCATGATCTCAGGGTCCTGGGATTGAGTCCCACATCCGGCTCTCTGCTCAGCAGAGAGCCTGCTTCTCTCTCTGCCCCCCAAACCTCATGCTTGCGCGCTCTCTTTCTCTCTGAAATAAATAAAATCTTTAAAAAAAATTTTTTAAAACCATGCTGACTATAGTTTTTCACGTTGTATGGTATAGTTGAAATTTGCTAAGAGACTAGGACTTTAATGTTCTCACCAAAAGGAAGAAGAAGGAGAAGAGAGAGGGCTATTGCTAAAGACACTTGAACTTCAAAAAGATCATGAGGAATAGTACAAAACTTCGATGTACATAAATGTGACAACTTAAATGAAATGGACTAACATAAGTTATTAGAGAAATTACACTCATATTTTAAAACCTGGAAAAAAATTCTCCAGGCTCTGATAGTTTTACTGGAAAGCCCTGTCACACATGTATATATAATGTCTCCTAGAAAGCAGGAAGGAGAAACTAGTATTTCCTAATCCACTTGCTTAGGCCAGTATTACATCATTACAGAGAAAGAGTAAGAGAGACAGCGAAAGAGAAATATCAAATATTCCTCATGAACACAGGCACAAAAACTCTTAGCAAAGTTATCAGTAGATTGAGTAGAGCAGTGCACTTTCTTCCAGAAATGAAAAGCTAACTCAATACTTGAAAACCAATCCAAGTAGTCTAACATTTAATATAGAAGAAATGCTTTATGACTTGGAGTTAGGCAAATATTCTTAAATATGACACTACAATCATGATACATAAAAGAACGAAATTGGTAAATTTTTCTTCCACAGGAAAGGGAAATGAGCCATTTCAGTGAACCTCTCCTATAGTATATTAGAGAAAGGCCTTATATACAGTAGCTTATAAAAATACATGTGAAAGAATAACTAATATGAATTTAAAGACTTTATAAAAGTATTTAACCCTAAATAATTTGCTCATGATTTTGCAATGAATTTTTAAAATCCAAATTGAAATAGTAATGTTTAACCAGTGAAATTTGTTAAGATGCTGATATAGGACTGTTCACAATCACATTTTCCCAAAAGGATTAGGCCTGCAAATCTAAAGAGATTTTTATATATGGATGTAGAAGTATTAATAAGGGAATTAAATCAAATGGTATGAGTGAATAAATGGTATAAAATATCTGTTTATTTCCTAAATTAAATATACATAAAAGTATATAGAGAAAAATAGAAATAGGCAGAAAGAGGCAGGATATGAGATATATGTAATGTATGATTTACATGTATAGATGATTGATAGTCATTAGGAATCATCTTTGAAGGAGAGAAATAATCTTGCAACAAAGCAAAGTGTTTTTGCATTGTAAGGAATATACTAAAAGATTTTTAAAAATTTAAGTAACGTGTGTGTCTGGGTATTTCGGTAATTTACTAATACTTTAGAGTGTACAGAATAGTTAAAAATTCTAAAGAGGTACTCTATCCCTTTGGTATTTTCTCAGGAATTTATAGTTTCATTATCTTGTCAATTCTTTTAAAGTTCATAGGTTAATGCCATCCTGGTATCAACCCTGCTCTGAAGTTAACAAAATAGTTTAATTGTAGTTATAACTTATCCCTTGTAGTTTAATATCTTTGTGTAGTGCAGAAATTTAAAATTAGAACTACAAGAGGTCAATATCTGAAATTCTTGCCTCACTTCTGGAATAAGAATTAGTATATTTCAAAGGTTGAAAAAGGATCTCGGGAAAGCTAATTTCACTTAATCTTCACAATTAAAAAGATACCACTGGTTCTACTCCAGGAATTAGAACATTTGTAATTGTTTAATATGATTTGTGGTAAATCTATAGTAAGAGAAGTGGATATAGTTATCCTATCCATATGTACTTCTTAGAATGTAATCACATTGTCTTATTCTTAATGTCTGGGGTATCAGAGTATTCTATTTTTAGGTAAACCAGAGATTTCAAAAACCCCGTGGTTATAATAAACAATTTAGCTGAGAGTCACTATGAGTTTCTCCTTAGTTTATTCTGGAGTCCCAGTTTATCTTCAGCCACAAGAATTTTTTTCAATCAAATGATTATCAATGTCATTGCAACAATTAGAATTTTTCTCAATGTTTCCTGTAATTAGTTACCCTAGAATATAACATGCTGTTCAAAATCATTCTTCCTATATATATAAAAAAAAATCATTTTATCAAAAAATGAGCCCAGGACAGAACTATTCTAATTTTCCTTTTGCTTCAATTTCCTTCATTAATGAGAACCACATGCAAATGCAAAAGTAAACAAAATATTTAGAAGGGAAATTTAAAGGGTGGATTTCAGTTTAGAGTAATATATTGAAGATTTGCCCACCTCCTATAAAACATACAGAAGATTAAACATATTTTTAAGTGATGAAAGAGACTGAAAGTATAAAGTAGAAGAACCATTTGAAACCAACAATGAAGCAAGGACACCCATCCAGGAAATGGAGTATATGGGAGAATTATGAAAACACCCTAATGGCATTAAGTCTTGGTGCTTAGACTTTCCATGCCTAGAAACTGCACAAGGGGAAGAGAGAGATGCTATAGGCTGAACCTGGGGTTTGCACTAAGTGGTGAGCCAGAAGAGAAACAGCTACTCACAAATCTGGAATCAGGACAAGCTATATTTTGAGGAAAATTATGAACTAAGAGAAAGCTTTTACTGGAGCGCCTGGGTGGCTCAGTCGTTAAGTGTCTGCCTTTGGCTCAGGGCATGTGGGATCTAGCCCCGCATCAGGCTCCCTGCTCAGCGGGAAGCCTGCTTCTCCCCCTGCTTGTGTTCCCTCTCTCGCTGTCTCTCTCTGTCAAATAAATAAAATCTTAAAAAAAAGCTTTTATTGTGAGTAGATTAAATAAACACCAACGATAAAACTAGCTCCCTCTTTCTCTCTGGAATTTCAAATGCATTAGCCACCCTCATGTGTTTAGAGCCATTTACATCCTGAAGTCATCCAGTTAAGATGGCAGTTACTCCTAAGAGTACCGGGAAAAATCAAACAAGTCTTCTTGGGTAAACACACACCGATACACATCTTGAGTGTGAATGGTATTACCTAGGCGGAGGGTGTGGGGATCTCCAATCCAATACTGTGCCTTTGAACTTTTCTTCAAACAGGTCTGACAGAAGTGAGCCTACAATAGTAAAATCATAAACACACAAAAAATGAGAGGGAATTCAAAACTAATACATACTTAGTAACTAAATCCTTAGCAAATTTCAGTGACCTTATTTGTCATCTCTTGTATAAATCACATCTTAAGGTACTGATGATCAGTGTGGATTTTATGGCAGGTCCACCGTGATTAACATTGGTTTTACAATCATGGA
The DNA here is from genome assembly GCF_023065955.2 of Ursus arctos. Lineage (NCBI taxonomy): Eukaryota > Metazoa > Chordata > Mammalia > Carnivora > Ursidae > Ursus > Ursus arctos. The sequence continues at coordinate 18,651,768 of NW_026622786.1, read as the reverse complement.
GAATCAGAGAGTAGCTTAAAGTGAGGTGGTAGACAAATGCAGCAATTTTAAATTAAAGCAATTCATTTCTAAAATTAAAAGATGGTAATGCGAACACCATAACAAAAATCCCATAATAAAATCTAGCCTGAATTGTCATACAGATTTGAAAAGACTAAAAGAGAGATGAATCATCAGTACCTACCCTAAATAGAAAACTCTGTACCAAAAAAAAAAAAAAAAAAAGAAAATAAGAAAATAAAATAAAAAAAGAAAAAAATCATTCCAAATTGTGCTTTCCAAAAGCACTCATAAAATTTCAAATAAGCTTCTTTTTTTTATAAAAATATTTTATTTATTATATTATGTTAGTCACCATACACTACATCCCTGGTTTTCGATGTAAAGTTCGATGATTCATTAGTTGCGTATAACACCCAGTGCACCATGCAATACGTGCCCTCCTTACTACCCATCACCAGCCTATCCCATTCCCCCATCCACCTCCCCTCTGAGGCCCTGAGTTTGTTTCTCAGAGTCCATAGTCTCTCATGCTTCATTCCCCCTTCTGATTACCCCCTCTTTCTTTATCCCTTTCTTCTCCTACCGATCTTCCTAGTTCTTATGTTCCATAGATGAGAGAAACCATATGATAATTGTCTTTCTCTGCTTGACTTATTTCACTTAGCATTATCTCCTCCAGTGCCGTCCATGTTGCAGCAAATGTTGAGAAATCATTCTTTTTGATAGCTGAGTAATATTCCATTGTATATATGGACCACATCTTCTTCTTTTTTTTTTTTTTAATAATGATTTATTATTATTTTATGTTAGTCACCATACAGTACATCCCCAGTTTCCGATGTAAGGCTCGATGATTCATTACTTGTGTATAACACCCAGTGCACCATGCAATACGTGCCCTCCTTACTACCCATCACCGGCCTATCCCATTCCCCCACCCCCCTCCCCTCTGTAGCCCTCAGTTTGTTTCTCATAGTCCATAGTCTCTCATGTTTCATTCCCCCTTCTGATTACCCCCCCTTTCTTTATCCCTTTCTTCCCCTACTGATCATTCTAGTTCTTATGTTCCATAGATGAGAGAAATCATATGATAGTTGTCTTTCTCTGCTTGACTTATTTCACTTAGCATTATCTCCTCCAGTGCCTGGACCACATCTTCTTAATCCAGTCATCTGTTGAAGGGCATCTTGGCTCCTTCCACGACTTAGCTATTGTGGACAATGCTGCTATGAACATTGGGGTGCATATGGCCCTTCTCTTCACTATGTCTGTATCTTTGGGGTAAATACCCAGTAGTGCAATGGCTGGATCATAGGGTAGCTCTATTTTTAACTTTCAAATAAGCTTCTTAAATGGAATTAGGAATATATTGCTTGATATATTTTTAATATATTATATATATATATATATATAATTTTTTCAAGTTGAATATCCTTGCAGACATAGTAGAGATGTTAGTTGTATAAATTTGATAGATATGCTGTTATATTGCTATACTGCTAATGGAAATACTGTACTCAAAGAGAGATTATTATACAACTATTCAACAGGGACTGAAATCTCTTACAGTGTACAAAAGAATTTTCTCTTCATTTTATTCATCCATTCATTATTCGAAAATCTTTATTTAGCATTTACCAGGTACTACTCACTGTCCTAAGAACTCAATGTCCTAGGAACTATGGCAATGAAACAAAGTGCAAAAAAATCAGTAGTCTGTTGTATTTGTGTGTTGGAGAGACAGACACAAAGGTTAAACAAATGAATGTAATAATACATGAGATGCACTAAGTATTTTGATGAAAAGTAAGGCATAGTAAGAGAGAATAGAGAATTACAAGTTGTTTCATATAAGATGTTATGATGAGACTTCTCTGATAAAATGACATTTGTTCAGAGACCAGACAAAAGTGACCAAGAAAGCTAAGCACTTTGAAAAGAGGAAACAGCAGGTCCAAAGGACCTAGAACAGAAACAAGTTCAGCTTTTTGGTAAACTCCTAAAGTAGGTCCTCATGGCTAGAACAGAGCAAGAAAAAGAGAGAGTAGTAAGAGAAGATATCTGAGTGCTGTCAAGGAACTAAATTATATATAACTCTCAGTTCTGAGCAGGATAGTTACGTGATCTGACTCACGTTTTAAAATTTTAACTATGGCTGCACTGAGGAAAATAAACAGTGGAGAGGATGGGGCAAAAACGGAAACAGGGAGAGCCATTAGAGAACTATTGCAGATGCCCAAGGAAGAATGTTTAGATGAGGCTATGAATGTTTCCATCAGGTTAATAGCAGTGGCAATGGAAATATTTGACAGAAGGTGAAGACAGAAAGAAATGTGGAGTATAAGAGAAGGATAAATGTCAGAGGATTCCCTGATTGTTCACTTGAATAATTGAAAGAACAGTCTTCTTTTTGGAGTGGGAAAGACCCTTGGTGAGGAAAATCAAGTGTTTAGTTTGGAACATATTACATTGGAGATGTCTATTGGACATGGAAATAGAGATGCTGAGGGAGTTCAATTTTCAAATTTAGAATTCAGGAGAATTTTTAGTTGAAGATATACATTTGGTTTTCATCAGAATAAATGTTACTGATAGTCATAGATGATGATGTTACCTAAGGTATAAATGTATATAAAAGAAAGAAGAGTTCAGTGACTGGGGCCAAGGCTGTCCAAGTTGAGAAGTCAGGAGGAGGAGATTATCAGCAATGACGTGTGAGAAGAAGCTTCCAATGAGGTGGATGGAGAAGAAATGAGTGCTGACTCAAAAATAAGTGGAAAAAATGTGTTTCAAGAGGAAGTTATGGTCAACTCTATCAATTGTTTTTATTTGCTTTAGTAAGATATTACTTGAGAAGTGAAACTTGTATTTACTACCTGGAGGTCATTTGTGAATTCAACAATAACTGGTTTTGTTGGAGTGGTTAGGAAGAAACATGACTGCTATGAGTTCAGGAGACTGAGTTCAAGCACATTCACTGGGGTGTTTCACTGCAATTGGGAGCAGAGAAGTGACACAATAGTTACAAAGGGGTATGAGGTCCATTTTTGTTTTATAGTAAGAAATATATAGCATGTTTGGATGATCTGGGATGATACAGTAAAGAGGGAATCATTGGTGATGCAGGACCAGAAGATGCAATTGTAGGAGTTGTAGTGCCTAAATGAGGTATTTCTCAATTGGATGGGCCCCCAAATGTGGGGCAACAATTGGACAGAAGCAGGTGACACTGGAGGTGAAAGAATTCACCTGAGGCAGAACAAAGGAGATAGAAGGTTATTGAATATATCACGAGGGAGCAGCAGGAAGGACAGCTGAGGAGATACTGTCTGCAATGAAGCAGTGGGTGGGGACTGTTTTTCAAAGGGGAAGATGAGGAGGTACAGTGATGTATGGAATCTTCCTTTTTTTGGTAACTGTGCCTAGTTTTAAGTAGCCCATTAGTCAGTTAAGTGCTATGGAAATTTATGGGTGGGTCGCCTGATGGGCGGGTCTGTATTCGCTGTGGGCCCTTTCTACATTCCATCCCTCAAGAGCCTGTTTGCCTAAAAGCATCCTCTACAGGAGTGCTGTCCTTGAATAGGTTGGGAATGCACAAAAAGGACTGACTTTTGCTGGAATCTTGGGCAGTTCATGGAAGGCAATTTATATATATAGGCCTAGGTATGGATTTGAACTACATACCACATACCTGACATTACTGTGTTGATTCACATATTCATCCATTGTACTTGGCAACTATTTGCCGAGCATTTTTAAATTTGGCATCTTCCCCTAGGCCAAGGAAGAAGACACCATCAAACAAAAATTGAGGTGAATTAAAAAATTGACTGCAGAATGTAAATTTTGTAGAAGGTAATTAAGAATAAAAGATCTGTTGTTAATATAAAAGTATCTAAAACGTATCTGTAAACTTGAATTATTTTAGTTTTCTCACATTCTGAATTGACAAATTGGTCTTAAGAAGCATCTAGATTTTCTACTTTTCTTTTTCCTTCTCATGTTCAGGAGAAAACATCCTAATAGCTAATGTGAAGGAGAAGAAGAATTTGTCAGCCCCAAATATGCCTCTTTGACATAAGGATTATTTTAGGCTGATTATTTTTAAGAAACAGCAGACACAGGAGAAGCCCCGTAAGAGAGTAGAAGTTACCCTTTTATAGGAGACATTTACATTTACAAGGGAAATCCCCATTTGTAAGGGTGTCTCCCTAACTCCTTGAGGAGGAGGGTGATGACTAAATCTCTAGAAACTCTTATCCTTGGGGAAGGCCAAGACTAATTTTGCATAACAAAAATACCCTCTCTTACTGCGCTTTGCCTGAAAGCCGCTCACAACTGCACTGCTCTCTCTAACATCTTTTGTCTTTAGCTGGAGATGTTATTTAAGATGATAGTTTGGGCCATTGGGGGAGTTAGTAAGTTTTCTTGGGTATCTCCCATATATACTAGAGTAATACATGTTATTAAATTCGTTGTTCTCCTGTCAAACTGCCACTGCCCTTTTATTATAGGGTGTTGAGATCTTAGCCAAGAATCTAGAAGGATAGAGGGAAAATAATTTTTTCTCCCCTACAGATAATTCAAATTGCCCCTTTTGGATAGAAGATAGCACATTCCAACACTTGTATTATCATATAGGAGTACAAAATATGTGATCCTATTGGTCAGAGCCAATTACAAAACAAAAACGTATCTATCTATTTATTTATTTATGTCCATATACTTGTTTTTTTGTTTGTTTTGTTCCTTCCTCTTGCGATTTTTATGTTGAACGCTAGTAAGACAGCCCAGGGTCAGTCCCAGCCCATCATGCGCATTTTAATGACTTGAGATGGAAACACCTGGCATTTATTTTTAGTTGTAATTGGCAGATTATATAACCTACTAACAATGTAATTGGTAACATTACACAGCTCGGGATGTTTTGCAGCTAATGTTAAAATGTGATTGAAATGTAAATATAGTAGCAAGTGTTGCAGGTAGCAATGAGTTCTAGTATTTTTCTATTAAAAAAGGAAATCAAATTGGAAGAGCAAGTTAAAAACATTTTAATTAATAATTCAGGGTAAAACTGTATCTCTTGCTGGACATTGCTTAGCTATTTCATTCATCCAATAATTAAGATGTTTTGCTTTTTTATTTTCATTTTTATTGTACAATAATGTCTATTCTGAATTAACTGGTGACATTGTCAGGCAAAAAGGCTTCCAACATTTTTTAAGATCTTATGCTTTTTATGTTAAAGACCTTTTTATATCTTGGCAGTATAATATAATTCTGCATTAAAGGTAGGGTAAGATATGTGTGCCATTTTTCTTGCATGAAATATTAATGTACGGAGGTGTTTTGTTTTTTCTTTTCTTTTCTTTTTCATTTATATGATAATATGAGTTTTTTCTTCTGGTAAAAGAAAATTGACCCTGTCTTTAACAAAGGATTTTTTGCACCATTTTTGAAGCATTATCTCTATATATCAGCTTCTCTCTTCTGCAGCTGTTCCGACCAATACCATAGATAAATAAGTGAAATCAGTAGCAAGAGAATTGTTCTTTATAGATTGAGTTCTGCATAAGGTTGGCACTATCACCTCTTCGGGTCATCACCTTTTTTATGGTGATTGGCATATCTGATCTGACATTTTCCAGCCTGCCTTTCGATTGGCTGAATTTCTCTGTTAGCCCTCCCAAAGGCACAACCTTGGACCCTGTGCTTTGTCCAACAGCTGTGCTTCTCAGGAGTCACTAAGCATTTTCATGAGGAAAGGACAGAGAGGTTAGGAAAAAATGTCAATCATCTCTAGTTCTATTGCATTTCCCACTGCCCTGGAGATAAAGAGAATATCTTTTAAGTGACTTCAGCATAAATACTATTATGTTCTTTTATGTCTAATTGTATCATATTGTCTGGCCTAGTTGAATTAATATAATCTGTGGAATCACAGGTCTATTTCAAAATATATATTAAATAAGGAGATTAATGTAAATAAATACATATGTGATGATGAGATAATCTTTTAGAAACTAATCACATGGAGTTCCTAAAATACTTTTACATATGTACATATACTTTCATTAAGCTATTATAAAAGATAAGGGTTTACTTTAGGAATAGGACTTTGTATCTTCTGTAAGGGAAGGTTGATGGCTAAAACTTACTAAAAAACAAAATTCAGCTGATTAAATTTGAAGACCTAATTGGTTTTATTCAGTGATTCATGAACTGGGCAGGATCCCATCTAGCAGGTAGAAAGGAACTTCAAGGATCTGTACAAAACAGAAGACTTTTATAGGCAGGAGGGGGTGGGAAAAGGAAGTTTCTAGCAAAGAGTGGATTATTTCAGGCAAGGTCTTCTTCCTTTGGGGGAATGGCAGGGGGTCTGTAAAACAGATTACCTCCCTAGTGCTAACCAGGTAATTCCAGATTGGACTGGTTAAATATCACCTTCCTGGGGAGGCTGAAATTGCAGTTAGATTAGGTATTAAGTATTGGTGTGCTGATGTGGGGCTTAGCACAAGTGACTCCATATGGGGCCAGCATTTCTTTTTGTACAGCAAACTCTTTCCCCAGTGACATAAAAGAAGCTTTCAAATGTAAACAAAGATTTGGGGTTAATATATGAAAGGTTCGTAGCCCCATACATAGATTGCCTAGAAATTTATACTTAGAGATTAAAAAAAAAAAAAAAAAAGGATATATACACATCAGTTAGGAATAGCTGCATATTTTTCTGAATTGTCTCATATAATTTTTTTTGGTAATATGAAGTAAGCATTGAGCTAAAATTTATTTCTACTTTTATTAATAGTATTTATGTTCCCAAAGTATTAAAATATTCAAAGAATGATAGAAATTTATTTAAGACATTTGAAATAATAAAAACGCATTAATGTGAAATTATGTCAAATCCAAACGCTTTTGTGAATATCTGCATTTTACCTATATTTTCCTGCCTGAAAAAATTCAGTATCCACACAAGTTAATTGTAATTACAAAGAGCATTAAGATAATTACATTGCAGCGTAGCACAAATATTTTATCTTTTATGAAAAAAGTTTCTCAAATGATCTCGAGGGATTGCATTTATTTTCTTTTTCTAAGGATTTTTAGAGAATCTGGTGGGAACGTGTTTACCATAAACACACTAGTAACTTTGATGAAATAAATTATTTCACTGTTGGGGGTAAGAGAGGAGGAAAGAGCCTGTTCACTTTGTTAAGGAGCTGATCTAAAATGCCTCAGCTGTCATCTGTGCTGTCCCCGTTTGACAGTTCAATACCTCCTCATCTTCTGAGAATGGCATTGCTGAGCTCTGAGTAAACGGTGCCTGTATGCAAACTGTCAAAGAGAGCCTGACATATCATTAGTACTGACCTCCACGATGACAGTCACAACATGAAACCAAACAGCACAGCTAATTTTCATTAGAGTTCAAATTAATCTCCGAATCTTTCCTTCCAGGACTGTGCAAAGCAAGTCCCGGAAAGAAGGCATTTGATGAACTGTGTGATAGACTGACAAAATCTTAACGCTGAGGAATACACATAAAAGTCTGCATTCTAAAAGGCTCAGTAAGATGATTTTCATAAGTCAGGCAAAATGCAGCCTTTGCGACCAACAGTGGAATTAAATTAGTGTGTGGTAACTCACAGCAAGTATTACAAATTGCCCAATCTCAGCAGCACGGCCGCTTTAATTCCCTTCTAGCTCAGATGCTTCGGAGGAACACCACCTGCCGCAAGAGGCACGCAGGTCTGGCGTAGCGTGCCAAGCGCTCTGATGTTTCTTTGCCCAGCTGCTCCCTGGCCTTACTTGAGCACGAAGTGCATGGGGAAAGGCACCGCACGTGACCTACAGTGTGAGAGAGCGAGCGTGCAAACAGGACCAGCAAGTGTCATATTGAAACGCTGTGCAATGATGCAAATGCACCAATTTTCTGGCGTTTGCTCTTCAGATTTCAAGAAGTCACAGAGCTAGGTCATCTGGGGAAGCAATCTGCCTCCTAGCCCCAGGACTGTAAAGATCACACATTACCCATCCTCTCACCCTGGGAGAGTCAAAGGAATGACCTTTGGTCCTGACAAAGTCTGTTCACTAAAGCCATCAACACCCGCAGCGTCGGATTGTCAACTCGCACATACAGCATATGTGAGTCCCCGAATATTTGTTCAACTCAATCTGGGGGAAAATACATTTTAAGGATTAAAGGATTGATTTTAAATATTTAAACTGTCTGTTTCTGTATCTTAATACATAAATTGATTTCTTACAAAACAAGCCAAATTTTCCCAGAAAATTATATCTGGCAGCTTGGAAGGGCATGGAATCTCTGCGGTAGCCCTGGCCCTGTTGCTCCAAGGACCACTCCAGTGCGTCACATGGTGGCCTCTGTAGCAGCTCTGGGTATGCAAAAACAGAAAACCTACAATACTTCCTGGAAAACAACCTCAGGAACTGAGACTTCAGCTGTGGGACACTGAAGGGCAAGATCAGTCAACTGACTTGGGAATTTAACAATCCGATATGGAATAGTTCATTTTGTGCAAAGGCCCCAGACAGCTGGTGAGGGAAAGTGGCAGAGCGACAAACAGTGACAGGCTCTGGAGACAGTGACTACGTTAGCAACAGTGATGTATATACAGTGACTCATTTTTTTTCCACTTTCAGCCATCCTCACATAAATAGCAGCAGCAGCAGCCACAATAACTAAGCTGAGATATGAAACATCAATGATATATTTTAAATTTTCTCAACATTGGGACGTATGTCATAACTTAATGGAGGCCACATGGCATAGTAGAAAGAGCACAGGGCTTTGGAATCATAGAGACCATGGTTTACATCCTGTTTTTGATCCTTACTGGTTTTGTGACCTTGAAATGGTTACTTAAACTCTTTTATTCTCCGTTCTTCCTCTGTAAGATGGTGATAAGAACCTCTAAATTACTTACTGAGGTATGGATTAGACATGATATATATGACTAGAGAGACAGTATCACTGGCATATCAAGTGCTAATTACAGATTTTGCCTGGTAAGGGTAGATTTCCTGAGAGCATTATTTTCTGCTCGATATTTGAACTAAAATTTAGATAACTGCTAACAGGTGAAGACTGGTCTGACTTTAATTTTATGGTTTGAATATTTAGGTTTCCTCCAAAACACAGTTATCTATGTCAAAAATAATTCAAACCCTTTATTGACTCAATTTTATTTTTCTCATAAAATTGAGGATAAATAGTTAATGGCACTTGTTGACCACAAGGAGGAGCTCAAGATTCCTTTACCCTCTTACTCTTAGCTTAGGAATGGGATAAATCTAGGACAGCAGAGGAGGCCGCGGTGACATGGGTGAGTTTTCTTTGTCTATACCTTAGGACTCTCAAGGTCTCCCATGGCATCTCCTCTTGAGATTCTTCACCCTGGGGCTGTAATCTCTGAGGTAATTAGGAGGCAATTGGGTTAAGTGAAGGCCTATTTGAATATGAAGGGGTACATCTCTGAGAAGGCCTCAGGTGAATGAATTTACCTGGTTGTGCTCTAAACATTGAGAAGAGAAACCCACCCCCCCCTTTTTTTTCCTTTTCTTTACTCTTCTTTGATCTGGTCTTTTCTTCTCAGCAGAGTAGTAGTTTTGGAAAAATGGTGATCCAGAAATAGGTTTAGGGAGAAAGAGATCAAGTAGGTTTCTTGGCCTGCTGAGGTGCCGGAGCTCATCTGCTTTGTTTCAATGACAGGAATCTTTGCTGCTCCACAGAGATCAAGCTGATGACACACAAGGAGATTTCCTGAAGAGTTCTCTTAGTATAAGTTCACTTGCAACTTGGTACTGCAAGAGATCGATTGCTCCCCGTTGGAGCTTTCAGGATCCTAATGGCCAGGCAAAAAGTCATTCTTCCTATAGGCAGCTGTAGTGTGTACTCAGAACTTGTGGATCTCCCATTTATTAGTTGTACGACCTTGGGTAAGTTATTTAATTTTTCTGTGCTTGTTTCCAGATCTGCAAAATTAAGATTATAAAAATGCATTTCTCATGAGGTTGTTAATTCCCTTACTTAAGCCACTGATACCTGACAGACACAGTTCTAGGCTTTAAAAATACAATGCTTAACAACAAACACTCAGTGTCTACAAACTATGTTCTAATGAATGATATTGACAATAAATGAATATATATACTCAACAAATAAATATGTGTATCAGTTAAAGTACTATTAAGAAAAAGAATAAAAGGTAAAGTGTTTGTCAAGAAAGTCATCTCGGGGCACCTGGGTGGCTAAGTTGGTTAATTAAGCATCACCTTCAGCTCAGGTCATGATCTCAGGATCCTGGGATAAGCCCCACATCAGGCTCCCTGCTCAGCTCCCCCAACTTGTGCTCTCTCTCTCTCTCTCTCTCAAATAAATAAATAAAATCTAGGAAGGAAGGAAGGAAGGAAGGAAGGAAGGAAGGAAGGAAGGAAGGAAGGAAGGAGGGAAGGAATCTCTCAAGTAGCAAGCCATGCAGATGTTAGGGGAAAATTCATTTCATGCTAAGAAAAAAAAAGTGCAAAGACTTTAAAATGGTATGTGTTCAACATGTGTAAGGATCTGCAGAAATAACAGCATTGTTGAAATTACTTGAGCAAGAAAGAGAGTGTAAGAGATATGGTCAGAAAGGGTCAGGAAACAGATAATATAGTGTCCTTTGGGGCCATTGAAAGAATTTCAGCTTTTATTCTACGTATGGGGAGAAGGTATGTTCCCTTGAGAGGAAAGTGACCCAATAGGACTTCCATTTTGACTACATGTGGACAATGGAACATAGGGAAGTCCCGAGTGGATGCAGAGAAATATTGGAAGTTATAAAGTGGTCCAGCCAATGATTATGGCATGGACCGGGACAGAAGTATAAAAGTAACGGGGAAGAAGGAGATTAGAAATATATTTGAACGGTAGAGCTAACAGAATTTTCTCATGGATAGATTATATGTAGGGTATGAAGGAAATGGGAAGTTTTTGCCTAACAACGAATGGCAGTGCTGGGAGAGTTAAAGAATAATACATAGATCAAGAGTTCCTTTGAGGTGCTTGCTTAACATCAAAGTGGAGATTTTAAGAATATTCTGATAATTATTAAAGTCTTGAAACTATGTTTTCTACATTATAATAACTCAAAGAACCGTAGTTATTATTTCTGTTTCTATTTCTGCTTTATCATCTGACATAATATTGACAGAGAAGGTGAATATGTGCGCAGGAGATCAAGGATAAAAGTGCTGCATGGGGACAAGAGGGCTACAGCACAGAGAGCTGAAATTATTCTGGATGAAATCCCCTGTCGAGGTGACAGCATCTGGCATTGGAAGAATTAGCATTTATTAAGCAGGCCGGACGTATGGAATTTAGGGATTCAGACATTCCCTGGTCAATTCTTTATAGGCCTCACTGGAGACAAAATTAGATTGATAAAAGCTATCTTTATTTTCAAGTAATTGTTCAGAGGAAAAAAAAAAAAAACCTGGATAATTTTTTTTTTTTTTTACTTTATAGACCACCAACTGCTTTTTCTCCCTGTGTAATGGAAACTGTTTCTATCTTTAGGCCTAGTAGAACATATTCTTCTAACTCAGCTAGGATCCTTCTAATATTGTCTATGGTGCTTTTGAACATGAATAACTTTGTGTCAAAGACTATTGCAGAGAATTTCAACTTGCCTTTTAAGTTATCTTTAAAAATTTAAATAGAGAGGGTAATGTACTTTCAATATAAATGGAGATGTGGATACTAAAATTGTTTTGAATTTATATTAGGAGACATTTTTAGCACAGAGAAGGACCTAGAGAACAAAATCATAGGTAGTTTGTCCCTACCACTCAACTTTACCAAATATTTGCATTTTCCCATAATCACTTCAGAATTCTTTTTTAAATCCCTTATGTTTTTCTCCCAGGTCTCATTCTCCTTTACTATCCCAAAGAGAAGAATTCCTTTGATTCGGAGTGTATTTTTTCTTTTCTTTTTTTTTTTTTTTAAGATTTTTTCATTTATGTGACAGAGAAACAGCCAGTGAGAGAGGGAACACAGCAGGGGAGTGGGAGAGGAAGAAGCAGGCTCACAGCGGAGGAGCCTGATGTGGGGCTCGATCCCGTAACGCTGGGATCATGCCCTGAGCCGAAGGCAGACGCTTAACGACTGCGCTACCCAGGCACCCCCGGAGTGTATTTTTTCTTATACATCCTTCTAACTTGTGTAACATAGCTATGTGCTCAAATACAATCTTTAGTATTTTTGCAAGTATATAGCTGTATCTGAAGAGTGACAGTCTGCACCTTAATCATTTTCAGTTGACCTCATACTTGTAAAAGTTATCCATTTTGATACATGCACCTTTTGGCCATTTATTTTTATTTTTGGAAATACGCTATAATGTATTGATACAGTATATTAATTCATTCTCCAGACTTTTACGTTAATCCAATTTTTCAATATTAAAATGAAGTTGCAAATAACTTTTTTCTACATCATCCCCTTGTGCAGTATTTCCTCTCAGGCAGAGACTATTCCCAGTCCTATACCCAGGATTTCGGGTATAGCAACATAGTTGTGCCCTCAGGCCTCTGAGCAGCTGGTAGTAAAGGAGAAGGAGCCTAGACCTGTTGCCTCCTAGAACAGCCTGATTTATTTATAGGTAATCCTTGAACAATGGATGGGTTAGGGACACAATGTGGGGTTAGGGACGCCGGACTTCCAGATGGTAGAAAATCCAGGTATTACTTTTGACTCCCCCAAAACTTAACTACTAATAGCCTACTGTTGACCAGAAGCCTCAGCGATAACATAAACAAGCAGTTAACAAATATTTTATATATGTATTATATGCTGTTTTATTACACTAAAACAGAGAAACGCAAATGTTAAAATCATAAGAAAATAAATTTACAGTACTGTACGTATCATAAAGCATCCGTGTATAAGTGGAGCTAGGCAGTTCAAACTCATGTTGTTCAGGGGTCAACTTTACTTTAAAACGTCTTCAAATGTTATCATTCTTACATGTTTTATGGCAAGGAGATATTTGGGAAGCACATTCAGCTTATGTTGCTAAAAATAGAATTTCTAATAAGTATACAAAAAAGGGTCAACCTGGCAAGACTGAATGTTATCTTTTCAAAGGCCCGCTTACAAAGTTGGCCCCTACCTGACATCTGGGAACTTGGATTTCAGGAAGTTTTCAGTATTCCCAGAACTGATAAAATGGCTCACTGTGCCTAAAATGTCTGTACAAACAATATGATTTATACTGAATACCTGCTTTCCTTTTGGGGCTCTAGAATTTTGGCACATGCTAGGCAGATGATAGTATGTGACTAGCCTCCAGTAAAAACCCTGAGCACTAAGTCTCCAACAAGCCTTCCTGAGAGATAACCTTCCCCATGTGTTGTCGTAAGTCGTTGCTTTGAGAACTAAATGCATCTTGTGGAATGCCACTGGGAGAGGACTTGGAAAGCCTGTGACTGGTTCCCCCAGACTGTGTTCATGTGGCTTTTCACTTTGCTGATTTTCCTCTGTCTTCTTTTTGCTGTAATAACCGTAGTAAGGAGTATGACTCCATGCTGTGTCCTGGGAGTCCTCTCCCTAGAGAATCGTCAGATCTGGAGGTGGTCTCGGGGATCTCCCAACACATGGAGCATTGCTACGTTATTCTTACTGTGCAAGCTTCAGTAGAGGCATTTCTGGTTTTTGACTCGTGTGTTCGGCCTTGCAACTCAGAAGATTCTAACTCTTTTTCTGGATCCCAGAGCCTTCAGTGCAGGTCTTCTGAAAAGAGGAAGCTTCTACCTGGTGGGTGCCATTGTCAGTGAGCAAGCACCCAGGCTAGAGTGGGGAAGCTCTGAGTTCATGGGCCATCATTTCTGACATCCTTTGTTTTTCTCTGCAACCCTTATAATTCACTTGGCTGTTCACGTGTTTCATTTCAGATCATAATATTTTTCTACTTCAGGAACTTCCTTGTAGCTGGATTTGAAACTATGGTCCATTTCTATAACACCCTTCCTCTCTGCTACTATTAATTATTATTCAATCATTTGCATAGAATTACCCCTATACATCTCAACAAGCACCCCATAGATGAACTATCTTTAAACATGTCTTTAAAAAAAAAAAGAATATTTTTGTCCCATTAGTCTTAGGATATCAAAAATGTAACTGATTCTTTTCTCACTACATTCATTTTTCCATTTACAGTACTTACTGAACTAAAGATAGGTGGTAGATAGACGCACATACACCTATATACGTACATACCATACTACAGAATATCTCAAGCAAATACTCATATTTCAGAAGAGCGCTTAAATAAATCTTTGATGAGTTAAGGTATCTTCGTCTCTTAAGGGATTAATTGCTGATTATTTAATTAAGTACTTTATTTATCTAAGAGGTTTTACTTTGAAAAGATATATTAACAAAGCCACCTGTTTGGATTTCACTGTCGTTTCTCTCTCCAAGAAATGATGTTTTGCCAATATTTTGATATGAAAAATAATTTCTAATCAAAGAAGTTTCTCAATTAAATTTTTTCTTAGAAACATCAAGGTAAATAGAAAGTTAATTTTTGAAATTATTCATCATTTTTCTGGCTTAAAATATTTAGCCAGACTTAAAATTTTGCTCTCTATAGAACACTCTGAGCTACATTGTATTGTCATTTGTGATTGTATTGTCAAAAATGTGTTGTCATTTTTGAGAGTAAATTTGGCACCTTGGTAGCTTCTTTAGTTGCTTCACAGTCCATGAATGCATTTAGCAAACAACCTTCCGTAATAAGGCTTATTTTCCCAGCTAGGTTGTAAATTCCTGGAAGATTAGGAGACACGATATAAGGACCTAAGATAAGGTGTCATAATGATGCCTGGCATAGTGATAGGTGCATAGTAGCTGTACTCACACACACACACGCACACACACCGTTGCTAAATATATAAATAGGGGGATTACTATTGACAAAAGAGTACAAAGTATATGATTTCTTTTTTAAAGTTCACTAATGAGTCACTAAAGGAAAGACATCTTATGGACAAAATTCCTCCCAAAACCCCACCTGGGATCACTAGAGCCTGGAAAAGTCAGTATGCTATGCTGGCATCATGAACATGATGCCTCCCTCTTAAAAGTGATTTTTCAAAGAGTTCTAATCCAATTTCACTTTCAAGCCTTGCTTGCTGTGGTCCATCCCTCTTCTATTTACTGCACAGCAGCCACTTAGATACCCTGTGGTAATTGTTAATGTAACCGCTATTGAAAGAACAGTGTTGCCCAGGGATAGAGTACATGTTGCCTGCATTATAACTTACTTAAAAATCAAGTGTTTGGATGTCAAAACCAGTACAAACCTTAGGGACCTGACACTTAGATACCAATTCATTGCCATTATGAAAAAATGCTTCAAGCAGAGTCGAAGAGAATTCTAGATGGTCTCAGAAAACATTACATATTAAAGATTAACCAATAGATAGGACTTTTTATTGTATACTTCACTGGATAAAGGTGAAAAAGAAATGAAAATAATGATGCATTTCTTAAAAATATAATGAGATCTAGAATAAAAAATAGGTTTGTTTTAGTGGTGTCATGGGTGAATTCAACTCATGAATTTGGCTAAAACAATCAATTTACTGAGTGTCAATGAAACAGGTAATTTTATACAAGAAAGAGCTAAATTGAATATCTAGTGTGGAGATTTCAAAATTTTTGTACATGAAAATCTTTTAAAACATCAAACAAAAATGTTATATTTTCAATTTCTGATGACTTAGAAAACATTTAAAGATTTTTTTTAAACTAGTATAATTTCAACAGTGTTACTAAATTTATACATACCTTTTCAAGATATTTTCTCTATTCTGTATACACTCAACACTTGGGGTCCATATGGATTCACCAACCACTTGAAATTATACCATTACCCCTCTCTTTCTCACTCCTGTAAAGTTCCTGATCAATAAATTGGGACCTATGATGTAGAACAAGAAAAATCTGATCCAGGCAATAAGTGATTTACATACAAACACAGATGTTCTCATAAGCAAAAGACAAAGCCAGGACTCAACATCAGGTCTCCTGATTTTTAAGACTGCTCTTCCTGAAGAGGAGTCCTTTGTCTCCTGTTAAGGATCATCGTTGTAGGGCCAGCAAGGCATGAATAAACCTTAATCTGACTGGCATTTCAAAACAAGGAAAATGCTATTCCTATGGGACGCCTGGGTGGCACAGCGGTTAAAGCGTCTGCCTTCGGCTCAGGGCGTGATACCAGCATTACGGGATCGAGCCCCACATCAGGCTCCTCCGCTATGAGCCTGTTTCTTCCTCTCCCACTCCCCCTGCTTGTGTTCCCTCTCTCGCTGGCTGTCTCTATCTCTGTCAAATAAATAAATAAAATCTTTAAAAAAAAAAAAAAAAAAAACAAGGAAAATGCTATTCCTAAAATCAGGGTCAACTCAATCTGACCTTTCAGTTTGTGGTCCAGGTACTGCAGACCTTCCCAAAATGGGAAGAAATGGGTACACAAAGAGGAGGGGAAGAGCAGAGAAAAATACCTCTGGTCCCTACTGTCAATTATCCTTTGTTTATCATGTGTGCTCTGGCTTATTTACGTCCAGTCAGTACTGGTCCCCGAGAGCAGTAGCTCCAAAGAAGAGGGTCTTCTTCTTAAGGGCTTTCTGCGGTACTGTTCCACTGTCATGTCATTGCAGCCAGTGGTAAGTTTGTGTAGTGAGGTTTGCAATTTTGTACTGAGAGTTGCTATTCTGATCTCAGTAAGAAAAGAAGCAGGTGATAAACTATTTTATTCAGTGTTCTAAGTACGGAGGGATTGATGGACAAAGATTGTAACTAACTGTAATAGGTGTGGCTTAGAGAACTATACACGATAGCTATCCACTAATATTTAAAGGCTGAGCAGCCCAGGGGCAGAGTGTAAATTTAGCCAGGTTGAAACAGTATGGGGGAGGAAATATTATTAAAACATCAAAAGTCAACTGGAGAGAAAATGTGGACTCTACCTGTAAATAGTAGACTAAATAAATAAGTAATATGGTGAGAAGGGAAAAAGTGAGATGGAAAAATATGTCTTTTATGGGAGGCTGTTGTCTTGGGAAAAGAGTTTTTGGGGAATGGGGTAGGCAATATTAAGAGGTGCACTGGAGTCAAGAAGAGATAGAGCACAGGTTAACTGTTAGAACATAATTATCTCCCCACATTCTTATCTGCCTAATGGAGAAATATTTTATTCTGTTTTGTTTAGGATTTTATTTATTTATTTGAGAGAAAGACAGAGATAGCGAGAGAGAGCAGGAGCGAGGGGGAGAGGGAGAAGCAGGCTCCAGGCTGAGCAGGGAGACGACAACGTGGGGGCTGACCTGAGCCAAAGGCAGACACTAATGAACTGAGCCACCTAGGTGCCCTGAGAAATAGTTTATTCTAAATTCAACAACAAAGTCTTGAATTCCTGAAAATTTATGCGCATATTTTTTGTGGGGTATGTTCAATGAAAGTGTGGAAACCCTCTGATTTTGAAAGAAGAAATTTTACATGATATGATTATTAATAAAATTTTGAATATACCGATTGCCTAAAGCCTTCAATTTCTTTTTTTAAGCCTTCAATTTCATTATAATAAAATAGAGTATTTCCTTTAAAGAAGTTAAATAAACTTTAACAAAAAGATAAGCCATTCATTAATGTTAGAATGGATTATTTTACCAGCTAGTACAAAACTGTAACAATTGTTCACTGCATTCCTTCCCTCTGAGTCCCCTTTTACCCACCAAGAACTGATTTGCTTATTAGGTCAGGCAGTGATTTGCAGAAATGTCACTTACTATGGGTCTTTCTGCAGTGCTGTTACGCTATCTTGTCCTTTGCAGCCAGTGGTAAGTTTTTGAAGTAAGACCTGCAATTTTGTACTGAGAGTTGCTATTCTGAACTCCGTAAGAAAAACCATCAGACTAGAAAGCAGGTGATACACCATTTTATTCAGTTTTCTAAGGCCAGAGGGATTGATTTATGGACTAAGATTGAAAACCCACAATGGGTGTGGCTTAGCTAAATGAGAGCTATAAATGATAGCTATCCACTAATATTTAAAGGCTGAACAGCCCAGGGGCAGAGTGTAATTTTAGCCATGTTGAAGTAAGTATATGGGGGAAAAGGGCTAGGGAAAAAAAAAAAAAAAAGGCATAATCTAACTAGAAGAAAATGTTGCTATGAATTAGTTTGCAAGGAAGAAAGAGGGAGTACTTTATTTACACATGTGTTTTTAAAAATAGCAGTTTAAGTAAGTACTCCCCCACTTTGAAAAGGAACTTCAATTTAAATGATACTACCTAGAAAGGTGCTAACGCACAATGGTATGACCCAGTCTGTAAATGATTTCTGGGGTGAGAAAGTGCTTCTGGAACTGCTGGCTATTAATGGTTTTAGGTTTACTAAACCTTAATAAATAGAATGTTAATGGAGTTAGTTTGGAAAACACAGGGCAGTGTTTATTTTACCTGTAAGTAAAGAGGTGTCATTTGCAGCTGGCAAAATTAAGAACCCAAACAAGAAGTTTTGGAAAAAATGCTGGAGGTAAAAAAAACAAAAAAACAACAACAAAAAAAAAACAACCTATAGAACAGTGTCATTGATGTATAAAATAACTCTTTTCTGTGTACAGCTGTATAAATTATTGTCCCATCTCCCCCACTCCGTTTCCATATCACGTAGAATAATTTCTTGTGAATCTCAGGCCCCACCAATCCCAATTTTTCCTTGAGCATTTAGACTGAATCTCTGACATAAAAATACCTAAAGTTTTTTTGCAAGGCCTTTCTATTTTTTTTTTTGTTACTGTTAAAGTATAACCTATAGTATTTGCTTTGCTGAAGAAAAATGATCCTAAGTTCCTTTAGTCTTTATATGAATGAAATATATTTATTTTACCCATATATTAATGTTATTTGATATAAAAATCAAAGTTGAGCTTCATTTATCATAGAGCAATTAAGATTTTAATTTATTGTCCTCTATAATGTATTTGTTACTGAAGAGAATTCTGATTTTCTTTTTCTGCCCAAGAATGATTTCTTTATAGATAATCCATTTTCTCGCTGACAGCTTTTCCTATTTTTTCTTTATTCTTGCTGATTTGCACTTTCACTGTATCTTCATCCTCTTTCTATGTGAGCGCAATTGTGATAAAGCTATAAAGCTACAATAATTTAGGACCTCAGCAGCTGTCTTCAATATTGTTTTTCTCCCTTTTGACCGTCTTCTGTTGGAACTTCATCTAAGACATGTGATCGAGCTTCAGATCCGCCCTCCAGGTCTCCTCCTTGCTATTTGCTTTTGGTTCTCTGAATTTATTTTCAAAATCAGAACATCTCTCCTTGAAATGAATTCTGTCCTAAAGTTTATAGAGTTTCATTTTTGTTCAAATCTAAACTTTAGTATTTACATAACTTACCTTAAGGTTTTTTTCAATGAACGAAAGTCTGTAGTTGACATAGGCTCACTTTTGATGTACATTCTATAGGTATAAGAAATGTGTAATGACATGTATCCTTCATTATAATATCATACAAAGTATCTTCATTGCTCTAAAAAGTCATCTATGCTCCACCTATTCAACCCCCCACCCTTCTTCTTTAACTTCTGGGAACCCCTGATCTTTGTATTTTCTCCATAGTTTTGCTTTTTCCAGAATCTGTAGTAGGAACCATACAGTATGCAGCCTTTTCAGATTGGCTTCTCTTGCCTAGTAAGATGCATTTTTCTTCCATGTCTTTTCATGGCATGATAGCTCCATTCTTTTTATCAGTGAGTAATATTCCATTGTATGGATGACCCACAGTTTATTTATTCATTCATTCATCTTTTGAAGGATTTCTTGGCTGCTTTCAAGTTTTGGAAATCATGACTCAAACACCTAATTATATCTGTGTGCAAGTTTTTGTGTAAGCATAGTTTTTCCAGTCATTTGGGTAAATACCAAGGAGCATAATTGCTGGATTGTATGGGGGAAAATGTTTATTTTTAGTTCTATAGGAAACTGCCGCTTGTCTTCTGAAGTAAGTGTACTCTTCCCCCCAACAGGGAACGAGAGTTCCTGTCGCTTTATACTTTCTAGTGATTGGAGTTTTCAGTGTTTTGCATTTTAGCCATTTAAACAGGTGTGTATTGGTATCTACTTGTTTTTAAATTTGCATTTCCCTGATGACGTATGAAGATGCGCTTCTTCTCATCTGTTTATTTGCCATCTGTACATCTCCTGTGATGAGGTGTCTTAAGAGCTGTGGCCTATGTTTCAATTGGATTGTTTCCTATCCTAGAGTTTTAAGAGTTCTTTTTATATTTTGGATAACAGTCGTTTATCAGATATGTGTTTTGTGAGGACTTTCTCCCAGTCTGTGGCTTGTCTTTTCACTCTCTTAACAGTGTCTTTTGCAGATAATTTTAAAAATTTTAATGAAGTCAAACTTCATGATGTTTTTTCTCGCGTGGATCATGCTTTTGGTGTTGTGTCAAAGTCATCACACTTATGGTCACCTGTATTTTAAGTTATTTTCTAGAAGTTTTATCGCTCTGACTTTTACATTGAGTTCTTTGATCCATTTTGAATTTTTTTTTCTTTTAAAGGTTAAAGTCTGTGTCTAAATGATGATGATGATGATGATGATGATGATGATGATGATGCAGCATGTGGATGTTCAGTTGCTCCAGCACCATTTGTTGAAAAGACTATACTTTCTCTGTGGAATAGATTTTGTTCTATTATCAAAGATCAGTTGACTGTGTTTGTGTGGGTCTCTTTCTGTGCTCTCTGTTCTGTTCCACTGATCTATTTGTCTATTCTTTTGCCAATAGCACACTGTTTTGATTACTGTAGCTTAATAGTAATCTTGAAGTTGGTTGATGTCAGTCCTCTGGCTTCAGCACT
This sequence comes from Ursus arctos, assembly GCF_023065955.2. Taxonomy (NCBI): domain Eukaryota; kingdom Metazoa; phylum Chordata; class Mammalia; order Carnivora; family Ursidae; genus Ursus; species Ursus arctos. The sequence goes on along the minus strand of NW_026622786.1, from coordinate 18,630,805 downwards.
GTGTTGGTTATTCTGGGTCTTTTGCCTTCATATAAACTTTAGAATGAGATTTTCAATATCCTCAAAATAACTTCCTGAGAATTTAATTGGATTGCTGGATTTATAGATTCAAGTTGGGAAGAACTGACATCTTGACAGTATCGAGCTTTCCTATCCATGAACATGGAATGGCTCTCCATTCATTTAGATCTCCTTTAGTTTCTTTCATAAGAATTTTGTAAATCTCTTATACACACTTTGTTATATCTATGCCTAAGTATTTAATATAATAGTAGTGTGTTTTTAAATTCCAATTGTTCATTGCTGTTTTATAAGAAAGTAATTGACATTTGTATATCAACCTTGCATCCTGCAACTTTGTGATAATAGGGGAAGAGGCAGGTGAGATTCAAAGACTAAGAGGGATTCGGCACTCTACTGCTGGCTTTGAGATGACAGAAGGAGGCACCAGCCAGGGAATTTGGGCAACCTCTAGGAACTGGGAATGTACCTCAGCTGACAGCTAAGCAGGAAAAAGGGACTTCAGTCTTATAATCATAAGGAAATGAATCCTGAGCACAGTGTAAGCAAGCAAGGAAATGGTTTCCCCCCTAAAACCTTCATAAGGAAACACAGCCCTGCCAACCCCTTGAGTTTAGGTTATTGAGACCTTGTGGCAGACTTACCTGCAGAGCTCTGAGATAAGTTTGTGTTGTTTAAACCACTAAGTTTATAATGACATGTTATAGCAGGATTTGAAAAGAAATATAATCTGTGAGTCAAGACTCTCATATTACAAGCAAGAGAAGATGATCTCCACTGATTTTACACATATGCAACTTAATAAAATGATATATGCCAATTCACAGGTTTGATAAGAGGACTCTCAAACCAGTTTTAAAGCAAATCATCCAAGACTGCAGCCTAAAACCAGACCATAGATTTGGTTCAATAATAAACCTGCTTCTTGAGTGAACCATAAATAAATCACTACTGTCTCCACCTGCTGAACAACTTTTGCACCAGGAACCTGATATCACAGCCACCAGTGGAGTGCTGCCATTGGCATTATACCTGCAACCAGCAAACATCCAACCCTTCTGCCGTCAGACATGGCAATGAAAATGCAAGACCCATAGAGCGTAGCTTTTTGAATTGCTTAGTTCTGAACTGGAGTCTTATTGATTTACACCTATTGGCAAATCCTAGATCATATATTCTAGTGTGCAGGGCCTGCCTAGAATGTGGTTTTCTACTCCTACATTGGAGTAATTGGAGTAATTGGGGAAGTAGGATTCATTATGTCAGTGTATCACCAAATATGTGTAAAATTTCAAATATACCATATGTAATGTTGGTAGAAGGATAGTGTACTAAACTTGTGGATTTAGAATAAGTTATCTGGGACAGAAAGAGATGTCAAAATACAAATGAGATACACAAATATGCAGATGAAAGAACAGGTGAGTTTATATAACAGGACACAGTAGGATGGTTGCCAAGATTAACCTGGGTAGGCAATGATCCCTGTTGCTTTGGTTATAGAACTCTATCCTCCTACTAATGACATAATAAAAACAAATAATTAAATAGTGATCATGAGCCCTTCAAAGCAAAATCTTGCAAACTGTACTTTGAAGCAGACACTAAGAAGCATGTCAGAAGTGTTTCAATAGAGGATAAAGAGAGAAATCATATAGGGGTTAGCTTGGATGGAAATACAGCCAATTCTAATTATTCAGTATCATTAGTTCTATAAAGTGGTCACATACACTAAGTGATTGCTCATATACAATGGGGAAATACAGGGTTTGATTCCTGCAAGCCTCTGATCACATTTTTATCAGCTGATTAAAACAAACTTTTTATTTGTGTTTCTTTTTGAAGACACCTCATTCAATATATATTGTTGGTTTGCTAACATTGAATTCATGGCCAAAAGAACTATAACTCATCTTGAAAGAAGCTTGTCTAACACTTACGTGCACAAGGTACATGCCAGCCTTCTTGCACAGAGGAGCACGAGGCAGCCCTTCAGCATTATACTTTGGGGCCATTTTAAACAGAAAAAGCACCAATGAAAAGCACAGAAGTGTGAAAATCATGGCACTAAAAAGACTGAAAAGGACACCTGTTTATAGTAAAAGCGCTGAAACAGAAGACAGAGGGTTGCCTTGTTTGACCTCAGCTGGCAATGTGAAGGTCAGGTGGCTCACATTTTTTGCCTTTCTGCATGTGTAGAAATGCCTGTGAAAGTACCATGATTATAGGTTTTAGGGGTTGTGAAATAGATTTCAGGGGAGTAGTCAGATTTGCAGATGTGAAAGCTATGAATAATGAGGATCAAATACATCTGGAACCACACAGAGCCTGCATGCTTGTCATTTCTCCCACTGGCATCGTCTCTACTGTGTAAATGACCCAAATTCCCATAATCCATGTTGCCTCACCTTTCCTTCTTATTGGTACCATGCCTGGTATGAAGCCCTCGAAGTAGCCTGGCAGTGAGCTCCATATGATATGTAACACAAAATTGGAAATAACTTCAACATCCAAAAAAACCAGGGTCATGGGCAAAAATTTATATAAAATTGTCAATATTGATATCATCTGAAGTCACTAAATATTATGATATACATTTATTAAGCTTTAGTGATGTGGAAATACTTCTATGGATTACAAATGATAGATCCCATCCAGAATAGAGAATATAGTGTGATCCATTTTAATAATTCATCTACATGAAATATATTTTTCTATAAATAGGACTAGAAGATTTTCATCAAAATTTCTGTCATTGTCATTCCTAGATTGTGAACTTTGAGATATTTTAATTTCTATTTTGTTATCTTGATTTTTTACTTTTATATAATCATTACAGTTTATTTGTGCATCTAAAAATACATATGAAATAGAAAAAAATTTAGGTGATTAATATTAATTCAATGAATTACCAGTCATTGTTCAGCATTGTCCACATGCACAACTGTTTGTTTTCTTCCCCTTCCCAATTTTTATTTTCTTCTCATTTTCAGTACGCATTTCTCGTTCTTCTAATTTCATTGAAATACTGTCAGTCAAAAATACAGGAGCTGAATTGAGTTCACATGTTATAAGAACATTATATAAGTGACATTATTTTATCTTTAAATCGGTCCTGTTAAATGAGTAAATATTATTCCCATTTTTTATAGATGTGAAATGCTGAAAAATAGTTAATTTGTCCAAGAATATACAGCTAGTGAGATGTGAAAGTAAGATTTATAGGCAGGGAGTCTAATTTCAGTGCTTATGCACAAACCACTATGCTGTTTGTCTCCAGTAAGGACTTTCTGTTTTCTGCTTCCGTCACAGTTGGAAATACCCTATAAATTTAAAGAATATATTTTTGAAATGGACATTTTTTTCCATCTTGAGAAGGAGAAATATTTGAGGCGGGAGATTAAGGTTTGGTGTGGGTGGATGAGTTGAACAGGAAGGGAAGGGATCGAGATTCCCTTGGAAATCTTGAAACAATCTAGCAATTCTGTGTGTTAAATCCTGCTTTCCATTTACCAAGTCAGAGAAAAATATCAATGGGCATTTTAGATTTTTTGCTAATAAACTCATTTGATTAATGGTGTTAGCTGAGGAACATCAATTATAAAAGCACACTTTGCTCTAGGAAATCCCAAGATCCAGTCACAAAGGGATATTTATGGGAGAACACAAGAGATTTATGCTGTTTATGTAAAGCACTATATGTCTTGGATGATAGTTTGTTTATCTTGTACTTCAGGACAGGGATTCCAAAAATATACATGCTATGAAAGACATCATAAGAGAAAGAGGCCCACAGTGTGATAAATGCAAGCCCGTTTCAAGAACAAATTACTATCAAAAAAAACAGATCTCTTTAAAAATTTATGAAAGCAGAATATCCATTCACAATCATTGGCTGGAAGAAAAAAAAGACATCTACAGGATTATATGTGCCTGCTAACTTTCTTTTTCAGATTTACATTGGAGCATATAATTTGCGCATTACATTTTTAATCTTCCAGTTCATTCTAAGTGAATCAAAAACAGGGAAGAATGCTGGCCACTAGCCCCTTCAGTGAGGATTTATACTGTGACGCTGAAAACACCTAAATTGGGTGGAAAAAGTCAGTAGCTACCAAAACCAAAACCAAAATCAAACGAAAGCAAAACTATAACCCGTGATATATTATTACTACAAATTATTGTTGCTATCATTTCTTTAATATCATTTCTTTAATTTGCCAGGCACATACGGTAGTACAGAATCACTAATTTCCAAACATTGGTACCAGGTAGCTGATTTTATTACACACTGACAGTTTAGGAAACAGGACCTGGGTGACTAAATGAGTGACACGCTTAATAAAACTCCATTAAATTATAATAAATATTTTATTTATTATATATATTGCTGTGCAAAGGTCCCTAACTTCTATACCAGGCGTAGAGCATAGAGTTGCTAAAATTCAGCTATATCAGAATCCCTACAATAAATCTTTGATATCAAAACCTGGTTTTGGAAATTAAGTTTGCCTTGTCCTTCATCTCCCATAACATCAATAAAAACAAAAAAATCGTGACTTAAAGGCAACAGTAGAAATGGAAGAGACGAGGACAAAGCTAAGAAGAAAATTTTGAAAGGAAGTTACGACATGTAAAGCAGCAGAAATAATCCAAACCAGTGGGAAACAGGAAAGGAAAACTAAAGAAGGAAAAAAAAATATATCTTAAATGTAAGATAGAAACAAGATGGCAGAAGTTATTCCTAACATAACCAGAAACTTAAAATGTATTTAAATAGGCTAAATTTAAACATCAAATAAAGAGACTCTCAGATGGGGTCACAAAATAAACTAAAACTCTAGAAATATGTGGTCCCCAGTGGAGACACAGAGACCGAAAATAGCTATGTGGACAAATAGGCACTGCCGAATAAAAAGAATATGAATAAAAAGAAAACTAGAGTATAAATTTTAAGATCTGTCATTTTGTGTCTGGACAGGAAAATAGAGGTCTCTCCAGGTTTTTCAAAGGAAGAAAATGTAATGCAGAGAATTATTTTTAAAATGTTGAAAACGTTAGAGAAGAAAAAGGAAAAGGTGAGATACTTCCCAATAAGTAACTTCAGGAAGGTGGTAACAATCCTTATACTCAAGGAACATACAGTGAAAATCCCCTCCTGCTGCTGCTGTTTGACACAAAACCAGCTGCAAACCAAGAGCCTGCGCCTCTGCTTTCCACGTGGGAACCAGGCAGCGTGCGTTTGCCCCGCCACAGTGGCCGGGCGGCTGCCGCAGTACCTGCGGGGGGCGCTGCTGGAGACCAAGCCCACGCTGGTTGTCCACCGGACACTGCTGACGGTCTGATTGCCGTCCACACTGCTAGACACTTGCTTCTTGAGGGGACACTCGGAAGTCTGCCTTTGCTTGCCACTATTCATAACGACAAAAGCACTGCTAGAAGAAAGCAAAAATAGGGAAAAATAATGTTTTCTTTCCTCTGCTTTGAGTTGTCTTTCCTGTGCCTCCCGTTGGCAGAACTTAATGGGAGTCTTGTTAGTAAGAGTGTTTGATAAATGTAGTTTGCACATTTCCAGATCCCTAGTGTAGAGGGGAGATCGTCGTTGGGTGAAATGGAATGTAGAGCAAAGAAGGGATCACCTGTCTGGGTAATAAGCACCCATTCTGGTCAACAATGCCATTTTAAATATATAGAACAGTAATAACAATAACAAAATTCTACCTAATATGATGCAACTGTACCTTATATAGACTAACCCCATACTCTCACCCTCTCCCCCCAAATCATATATCCCATTATTCACCGTATCCCTCCCTGGGTGATTTTTAATACCTTGTCTAGTTCAAAGACATTAAACTGAAATATCCTGTAATCTAACATCTAAATTGTTGTGAAAGCAACAACACTTCCTAAAGATAGGATGGAAAGGATAAAAAGCGATATAATTGGTTAATGTAAAATGTATATGTAGGGGCGCCTGGGTGGCACAGCGGTTAAGCGCCTGCCTTCGGCTCAGGGCGTGATCCCGGCGTTCTGGGATCGAGCCCCACGTCAGGCTTCTCCGCTATGAGCCTGCTTCTTCCTCTCCCACTCCCCCTGCTTGTGTTCCCTCTCTCGCTGGCTGTCTCTGTCTCTGTTGAATAAATAAAATCTTTAAAAAAAAAAAATGTATATGTAGTACAAGGAAGTAAATTTGCACAGTGCTGAAGTTTCCATTTCAGTAACAACTCATGGATATATGTACAGAGTTATTAATTATGATATTTCTAATAATAAAATATTGGAAAACATTTAAGTGTCCAAAAGGAAACAATTAGTTAAATGCTGTAACTATTCAAGCATATGCTATGCAGTCATAAAAAGAAATAAGAATAAACTCAATGAATTGCTATTTTTGAAATACACAATTTTTAGAAGTAAGGTGCAAAGAATGTAAATAGTATCCTGACTTTCAATAATAAATAAAGGAAATTAAAGAATATATTTACTTATACACACAACTGCATTCTTTCACTTGAAAAATAATAGAAGGGTAAATATGAAACAGAGGATTGCTATCTACAGGAGCAAAGATTCTTGTATAATAAAACCATCTAAATAGTTTTTACTTTTGAGTAATAAAAATTCTTTATATTTTCAAAAATGAAACAATTTACAAACTTCTAAAATTAAAAATAAAATGAATAAATGAACAAGCTATGGATCTGACTGGTTAAAAAAACACTCAGAAAGAATTTATCATAAGTGACTATAAAATACAGGGTTTTGACTGTATAAACTTAGTGGAATATATTCTAAAGGTAAAGGAAACTAATAAAACGTTGTAATCTTTACTCCAAAAAAAATTTTTGTAATAATACTGATATTGTCATTTGGAAATTTTCTTTATATTATAGATTTTAGCAAATCTGTAATTATACTTTTTAGGGATTAAGATTTTCAGTATGAAAGGTAAATTCAATAGTAAAACTTTATATGTAGATGCACAGGAGTATTAAAAATAATTGAAATAAAAAGAATTTTTAAAAAATATTTTCAAACACATCATCTGGCCCTGTCCACGGACATGACCTAAAATCAATACCAATCCAGGAGCACTAAGTTCTCCTAGAACCTAGATTCTGATCTTAAGTATCATGTCTTCATAAAAGAACCAAGACTCTTTGGGGAAATGACTGATTGTAGGTCTGAGTCAGAAAAGGTACAAAGTAAATTCCAGATATCTTTTTTGTACCAAAAACCAAAGAAGTTTCCAAAAAAAATTGTTAGGATCACATCAGCAGGATTAGGAGCTGGCCTTCTGGAGTCTGCACTGGTGAAAATGATGCCAATATGTGCATCTAAAATAACGATGTTAGTCATTTCAAATACAATGACTCAAGAAAACCCATGAGTACAGAAAGATACTCAAAAAAGAGAAATCTAGAAAAAAATGTTCACCATTCAATGCCATTGATAAGCCATCTCTCAAGTATGTGAGGCTTTTCCCCCCACATTCATTTAGGCACTTTTTTCAGAGTAACTGGATAAGGACCGGGAAAGTTCTTGATGGGGGAAAGTTCTACTTTACAAAAGGCCTCAAGGGAATATTGTAGAACTAATGCCAGAATTGGAAAAGCATTATTGTTTTTATAGCCCTTAATGAAATTGTTGACATGCCAGGATAATCAGTTGGAGTGAAAACACTTATATGTATCTTGTCAAAGTATACATTGTAACGTTATATACGTTCGTGAACCATAAAGATGATCCAGTAGTCTGAAGGGAGGAGAAACAAATCGCAATGAAGGGATCACCCGTCGTCACCCTAGGACAGTGGTCGATATTAGCGTTCCTGTGGAGAGTCATCTAGGTGTTCTGTTTCCTGAAATGATGTATAACAGCGTTTAAGATTTTATTCTACCCAAGTATGTTTAACTTGAATCTATCACACCTTTAAATCTAGATACAAGTGACAGATAATTTAAATGATACCACAGAAAAAGTGACCACATAAATCCAGATGATGAGACATTTTGGAGGACAACTGGCACGGGTCTGTTCAATAAGCCAAGGACATGAAAAATAGAATGAATCCGATGTTAAAAACAAAATGACTTTAGAAGGACACCGTAACCACATAAAGTGTGTTTTTTTATCGGCAAATCTAACAAATCTTATAAAGGAAATTCAGGGGAAAATTTACTTATGAACTTGGGCCTTAAATGATATAAAAATTTATTTACTAGGAAAAATAAAGTTTTTTAACTGAGGAGAGAAGTTTATAAATTGGCATACATTATGTGATAGTGTTCTGGTTTAAAAATGTAGGTATATATGTAATATATAAAAATACATGATTTTTAACATTGCTATGATCAAGAAGGTAAGAATATAATGTTTCAATTCTTATTTTTGCTTTTCATCATTTTCTATCATCTTACAGGGCATATATACTGCTTTTTGCATAATAAAAGCTTATATAACATTAATAAGTCAATATTTACAATATGTTAGAAATTAGATCATTTACAGTATGATAAAATATAAAAGTTAAATTAATATCTAGCAGCAGCATACATTTATATCCAACAATATTTGTGGGAACTGAGCAAAAATGTTGAAGGTGGCTGATCTAGAAGAGGATTGCTAAGGTTCTCCTGTAGGACAACAGGGAGAAGTCAGGAATCCAGTGGAAGAAATATGGACAGATGGGATTCAGAAGAGGAAAGCCGAAAGTCTGAGACGTTTAGTAGAAATGGTCACATTCAAGAGTAAACAGAGAGGCATATTAAACAGTAGGGAAATTCCACTCTATACCTATTCAGCTGGCATAACTTAATTGATGTTACAGCCATATGATGCAGGTATGTAGTTTCTACTGCTGAAATATAAAATAGTACATTCTTTATTAAAAGTAATTTGAGAGTACTGCTGACTCTCATGGAGTTTTGGAATTTTTCTTGGCCAATATTTTGATTCTGAGCTGACTCACCTTTAAAGTTCGCTATTACTATTACCATCACATATGTATTACATATGTGCCTCTGTATATTTGTATGTGTGTGTATATTTATAGGTGAGTGCTTCAGTAATCTACCAACCTGGGACCCTATTATTTATTATTTATTTATTTGTGTGTGCTTGTTTATTATGTTTGCTTGTTTATCTCGTACTTTTCTGTACAAGTAGGCAGTGTAAATTTAATGCATGAGAACAGGACAGCATAAAATTGTTTAAGGGAAATATTTTATTCACAATCCTATACCAGCACTAAGACAAACAAGGGTTCTTTTTTTCTTTTTTTAAGATTTTATTTATTTGTTTGAGAGAGAGTGAGAGAGCGCGCACAAGCTGGATGGGAGGAGGCAGAGGGAGAAGCAGACTCCCCACTAAGCAGGGAACCTGACGTGGGGCTCGATCACAGGACCCTAGGATCATGACCTGACCTGAAGCCAGACGCTTAAACTATTGAGCCACCAGGCACCCCAAAACAAGCGTGCTTATCAATATACTTTTTTGCTGTTAGGCTAATTAATCTCCAATCCAGCCCTTCACTGACTTTTTGAAAAATTATGATATATATATTTTAGATAGGAAAGAATTTGACAGAAATAGATAATAGGAAATGACTAATGAAAATCACAAATGTGTGAGGAGTTAATTGTACTAAGGACTCAAAAGAGTCATTAAATACTGGAATCAAGACCCAGGATGCAGAAGTAAGTTTTGCTCTTCTGAGGGTGCACAGACCTCACTCTGAATGAAGCAAAGAAGGGGGAATAATGAAGATAGAACCATTTTTCGGGACTGACAAAGGATTGTGAAAGTGTCTAGGGTTTGGCTGTTTCTCCCTCTTAAGAGAATCAAAGTGATCTTGCATTGGAGGGAAACACTGTGCCTTTGGCTGTAGTTCTTTACCCAGACTAGACATTGGAATCACCTCTAGAGTTTTAAAAACTACCGATAATTGGTTCTCATTCTCAGAGTTACAAATTTTGTTGGTCTCTGTTGTGTCCTGAGCATTGGGATTTATAAAAGTTTCCTTCCCAGCTGAGTGTGAGGTGGAGACAAGGTTGAGAGGCATTGGCAGAGGAGGCTGAAGATAAGTTTGAAAATCATTTTATGCATAAAGAGCTAAGAGGCCACTTGTGGGAGATAAAGGATTCCCGGACACAGTGAAGGCCTAATTAAGATTGCATATACGTCACTCTGTAGCATTCTTAGCCAGCATAATGTTTCAACATTTTAAACTATGTTGACACCTAGTCATACAACTAAAGAAAGGAAACTGGGAGGGTAATGTATCTCTTGGAACCTGGAAGTAAATTACAATCTACTGCTCCAAATTTCTCTATGCCTAGTAGAAGTGGCTACATGAATTGTCCAAAAATTTCTCTTTGGGAATATAGATCTAGCTATTTCGCCTAACCCATGTTAGGAAATAGATGTCTATTTCATTACAAAGTCTTCATGTAAACCAAAATTTTGATCCATACACTGAACACTTCCAAGTAAAGTTAATGTATGTGGCCAAATTGAACTTAATGCTAACACTCTAGATCTGAGGAATGATTTATCTTGCATTTGACAGCTTTGGTTTCCTAATTTCCTTCTAGTTTGAAGGCAAAAATAAAAATAAGATTTTAATTACTATGTTATTGACCCGATGGCACTTTGGGTTTTTTCTACAAAAACAAAAGGAAATTCTTTGATGTGCTAGAAAATATTTGTGCTAGAAACTGCTGTGCCTTTAATCACTACTCTCATAGAACCGTAATTGCGTGGTTATTGGCTGCATCACACGGTTGAATCCCACATGTTTCCTGACTAGCAGTGTTTCTCAAATTTAAATCTTTTTCAAAGAAAAGAAGTCATGACTCCTTTAGTGACTTACATTATTTTATTGCAATTTTTTAAATATGTAAAACTAGATATAGTTCCTTATGATAATAACTTTTATAATTTTAAAACCAAAACATTTAAACAAATTAAATACAATCATGCCAAATAATAAAATCTCAAATTAATAATATTAAATAATAAATAACATTGCAGATGATATTTTACTGATAGCAAATGTCCTTTCCTACAAAAATATTAATACATTTAAGAGAAGCACCTCCCAAACCCTGGCAATTCTTGTTACCTTGGTAAGCTTCGTTTCTATCAACAAATCTGACAGGACCACTGCAAAAACCTTTGTGTAATGCTTCATTTACACATAAAATTAGCCTGTGTTCTCTTCTCATTAGCTTACAATAACCAAGCAATGAGTTTAAACCAATGCAAGTAAGCACAAATAAGAGGGGCCTGAAGAGCTTGTTATAGTTCTCAGTTGTGAGGTAGCCATTCAGATATTGGAGGATTTAATAATAAGAATTTTTGTTAGGTCATAATTGAAAAGAAAACTAATTTTTTTATGGTGAACTCACAAAATTCTAAGCTACATCCTTTGGCTCTGTTTTATAAATAATATAATTAGCTACATGAAGAGTTACTAAATTGAGTTGTTGTTCTATAAAGCATGGAGCTCAAAGACACTATTTTCTGTGTACAGGTTACCTAGGTAAACCTTAAACAGTTGGCTATCTCTATATCTCAGTTTCTTATAATATAGAACAAAGATAATATTATTATCAATCCTGTCTTCCTGCTGTTAAGGGTCAACAGATGTGTCATAAACACAATGCTGTATTTTTTCTTTACAAGAACAGTTTTGAGTTTTGATCTCATGAGGATCTTCCCCATTGTTAACCTTAGAAAAGTTGAAAAAATATATTTCTAAATGTAATAGATGTCAGAAATTCACATAATTTTTAGACAAAAGAAAGCATAGAAGAGCATCCCAGAATGAAAAGATAATTACACAGTAGCTAAATGAAATGTTAAATGCAGTAACTAAAAATGAACTTAATAAAAGATCAGTATTAATTGTTTTATTCTTAATTTGGCTGCCACTTTAATGTTAAAGTCCCTAACTGTAAGGGATGGTTATATTAGTTACTTATGTCTATACTATTTTTACTTTATACACATAGTACAGATCTCCTCACTTAAGATAACCATTCAGCTGTTTCAATCAAAAATGGCTTATGCATCAAAGATTAAATATTCATTCACAATACAGTTTAAAAGATGTAAAATACTTGAAACCTGAAAAAAATTACATAACTATTTTTTACTAGGCATAGGTGGTTTTCCACAATTGTTTGACAATAGCTATTGTCCGAACTCCAGTATAAATATCTACCAATCTGAGTTAATAAAATATTGTGAATAGTTTTATAAAATTTTTGGTATTATCCATAAATGTTACCATCTAATAAAATCTGCAGTCACCCTTGCAAAAGTGAAGTTACAGTGGCTCGCTATATACCAAACTATCTATTAGGGGGAAAACTAACAAACCAAGAAAATTAAATCTACTAAAATGTTTCTATTACTTTTACTGTTCCTTGTCTTAGAAATGCATTAAGCTAACCAGTAACAATACCAGAAATTTCTCTTTGAAATTTCACCTACCTTGTTTAATACTTCATCTGTTCTGATATGAGCTTTTTACTTTGTAGTTACTGGATCATTGTAATGTTAACTGAAATGCTAAATGTGACTGTCTAGAGAGACAGAAAATTTTTCTGAAGTGCTTTACCTATGAGTATTTTTAAATGACTTTAATAATCTATGAAAATATGAAATTTGTTCTATTTTTTTTTTGCTTATTGTTATTCTTTATAGTGACTTTTTAAGAATTCTTGTCTCCCCTATCATCAACACTATGTCACTTGATATATTTGTATTTAGTCAATATAACCCACTTGGATTCTAATACCTTCCATCCTTATTGTTTGGCACATATTCAGGACGTGATATTAACTTTTCCCTTTCATTTTATGCATTACAACTATGGATAAGCTCCTCTGAAACCTGTTAACATGAATTGTTGCCAAATGCCTACCCTTAGTCAGAAAGAGAAGGATCTAAGGTCAGTGTTATGTACAAAGTAACCGAAAAGTACAAATTAAGGATACCTTTCTTTTGTTACTCCTCTAAAAAGAGGAATTCTCAGAGATCTATGAGAGTGTCAGTAGTTGGTAGAGTGAAGTGGTTTAAAAGCACAGCTGTGATATTTGGTAATTCTGGGTTTGAACTAATTGTATGTCATTGAAAAACATACTGGTATTTTCAGAGCTTCATTTCTTTATATGCTATACAGGGCTATAATACTGCTGACTACTTGAGTTAGTGTACGAATTAAATGAGATAGCACATGAAATCACGGAGCAGAATGGCTAACACATGAGCACTCAAAAATATTTAACTATATGTCTCTGGTTTTCTATACCCATGTGTCAAGAAAGAAAACAAACCTTTAAGTCATAAAGATATACCTGCCTACACATCCGCTTCCCCTCCCCCCACCCCCTACCCTCCCTCTCCCCATTATACCAAACAAACAAATATTATAAACATTTACATACCCAAAGAGAGACCTTAGAAAGAGTGAAAAACAAACTGTATTGCCAAAAAAACCACAAAGATGAGAATAGAAAATAGATTATCTACATTTGGCTCTGAAATGTAGAGAGCTTGCAAACTGTAGTTCTGTCCTTAAAAAAAAAAAAAAAAATTGGACAAATGGAAAATCAGTGAGTTTCTTGAATCCATCAGAGAATTGAGGTTTCAGGGCAAATAGAGACCTCCAAATCCAGATAGACTGGTCTGCCCCTGGGATCTGCGTACCTGGAGCAGAAACTGCGAGACACCATACATGGTAAGACAGCTTACTTCACTAGTAAGTTTGACGAATTTTCAGAGGCTGAGTGTAGACTAGGTCAGTGTAAGAGTTTGGAATGTTTAGGGCCAAAAACACAGGTGGAGTGTACATAATTTCTCAATGTTTTATTTCAGAAACCACAGCGGGGGGGGGGGGGGGGATGAAACAACCCAAACAGAACAACCAAAAGAACTGTGAGATAATATCAAAATGTATAAAGAAGTGAAATTGGCATAACAGAGGAAACTAAAGCAAACGGGACAGAGAGTTGAAATAATAATGACTGAAAGCTTTCCAAATCTAATGACAGGCTAAAACCATGGATTGAGGAAGTTTAGAGAACTCGACATGATAAAAACCAAGCAAACACATCTAGGCATATCATGTCCAAACTTCAAAAACTCAGAGACAAAGAGAAAATCTTGAAGGAAGCCAGAGGGTGGAAAAACATCTTATCCATATTGGAACAAAGATAAAAAAACACCACATAAGTAAGGAGAAAGTTGAGTGAAATATTTAAAGTGTTGAAAGAAAAACAAACAAACTACAAACCTAGAAAATTCTTTCAAAAAGTCAGGACAAATTAGACTTTCTCAAACAAATGAAAACTGTGGGAATTCACTGCTAGCTGATTTGCACAGTAAGGCATATTAAAAGGAGCTCTTTAGGCAAAAGAAAGATGATATAGGTCTGAAAATAGAAATCTACCCAGAGAAAAGAAGAGCATCAGAGAAAGCATAAGTGAAGCTAAAATAAAATATGTAATCTTTCTTATTCATAATTGATCTAAAAGATAACTGTTTAATAACACTAACAATGTCATGAACGATTTTAGTCTATGGATAAGTGAATTGAATGCTAACAATGTCACAAGGGACGGGAGAAAGGACAGGGAGTCTCTGTTACAAAGTCCTGCACTATATGAAAGGGAATCATGTTATTTGAAAGTACGCTCAAATTATTTTTAAATGTTTATTGTAAACTTTAAGGCAATCATTAAATAAATAAGTATAATTGCTATGCTAAAAGAAGAGTTAATGTAGAATTGCATAAAGTGCTCAATTGAAATATAGGAAGTCAAAATATAAGGAGATAAAAAAATAAAGAGCACATGCAATGAATAGAAAAGTTACTAAGATCGTAGATTTAAATCTTACTACATCAATAATAAGTTGAAATTTGAATGGTGTAAATACTCAATTAAAAGACAAGGAATATTGGACTAGATTTTTAAAAAAATGTATGTTGTCTATAAGAAAGTCACTTTAGAAATATATTTATAAATATCTTTATATTTAAGTATAACTTTTAGGTTAAAAGTAAAGGTATGGAGAAAGATATATCATAAAAATACCAATCAAAACAGCATGGAGTAGCACCTGGGTGACTCAATTGGTTAAGCCTCTGACCCGCTTTCAGTCATGATCTCAGGGTGGTGAGATCGAGTCCTGTGTCAGGCTCTGTGCTGAGTGGGGAGTCTGTGTGAGGCTGTCTCTCTCTGCCCCTCTCCCTGCTCTCTCTCTCTCTCTCAAATAATAAATAAATAAATCTTTAAGAAAAAACAGCACAGGGATAGCTGTTTTAAGTTGAAGAACACTTAAGAACAAGATTATCAGAGGTAAAGGAAAAAGATTTAAAAAAAGAGGGGCAAAGAAAGATAAAGAGGTTAATTCTTCAAGAAGTCATAAGAATTCTAAATGTACAAGCAAGCAGCAACAGAGCATCAGAATACATGAGGCAAGAAACTGATAAAACTGAAAGGAGAAACAGATCCACTATGATAGCTGAAGACTTCAACACCTGTCTGTCAGTAATTGATAGTTTAGGTGGGCAGAAAATTAGTAAGGAAATAGATGACCTAAGCAGCAATCGAACTGATCTAATTGATAATTACATAATACTTCATCTAACAACAGCAGAATTTAGATTCTTCCAAAGCACAGGTGGACCATTCACCAGTAGATTACATATGAGCCATGAAACACTCTAATAAATTTAAGGGGATAGAAATTATGCAAAGTGTGTTCTCAGATTATTGTAATCCATCATATTAATGCAAAGAAAAAGGAAAAACATATGATCATATTAGAAGAGGAAGAAAAAACATTTTAAAAATTTATCACTCAGTCATGGTAAAAACTGGCCAAAAAATTAGATAGAGAGGGACTTCTCTTAAACTAATAAAGGGTTTATACAAAAAAATATATAGCTACTATCATATTTAGTAGGGAAAGACTGCATACTTTCCTCATAAATTCAAGAATTAAGGAATTTTGTCTTCTCTCACTATTGAACAGCAACTAGAAGTCCTATCTAGTACAATAAGACAAGAGAAAAAAAAGAGCTAAAAACACATAGCTACAAAAGAAGAAATGAACCTGAATTTATTTGCAGATGGCATAACTGTCTATATAGAAAACCTCAAAGAATATGGGAAAACGATCTAGTGAGTATAATAAGGTCACTGGATATAAGGTCAATATACTTTTTTAATGTTCTCAAAAAAACAATTGGAATATGAAATTAAAAAAATCAGGACATTGGGGGATCTCATAATGAAATTCAGACTGTGACAAAATAATATAACTATATTACAATTGTATGGCATCACCCATCACCTCATTGAAGAGGGGAAAATAAGTGCTGACATAAGTAACTTTGGAAATTCACGGAGACTGTAAGACTAAAGACAACAGGACTTGTACATAAGCACTGCCCTCTAGTTGCAGAATTGTTTCTTACTGGGGTATGAGTTAACAATTCTGGAACCACTATAGTTGTACTTTGGGATCTAATAAATCAGTAAATGGATGGAAAATGGTGGGAGCCAGATTTCTCACCGTTGGAGTGGGATGTTAAATATAAGCAAGGAGTTGGAGAGCCTGGGTGGCTCAATCAGTTAAGCATCCGAGTCTTGATTTCGGCTCAGGTCATGATCTCAGGGTCCTGAGATGGAGCCCCAAGATCAGCACAGAGACCGCTTGGGATTCTCTCTCTACCTCTCCCTTTGCTTTTCCCCCCCTCTTGCACACATGCTCTCTCTCTAAAAAACAAACAAACAAACAAACATATATATGCACATGTACCTATATGTGTGTGTGTATATACATATACATGTATACATATATGTGTGTGTGTGTATAGAATCGAGGAGTAAAAGCTAGAATGAGCCATATGATACTGGATTAGAATTGGCAACATTAGTGTGCATTTATGTTTAACATAATATAGATACAGATGGATAAATATAGAAAGAGTTATAAGTATGTATGCATACATGGGTTAGTATATACACACACAATTCCAAACTCTGTTGCTAAGAGATCCTAGAAACATCAGCACCCAAGTACCAGTGAGCACACTCAGTGCCCAGATCTTGGTTTCTAATACTATTCTCCAATAAAAGAAATCAGGGCTTCTTGGAGAAATGATTTATTCTAATACTGGAACAGAAAATATACAAGATGATACTGGAGGTAGTGTCAAAAAATAACAAAGTATTCAGAAAAAGAAACTATTGAGATATATCAAAGGAACACAGGCACTGACTGAAAGAGTTCCCGTGGCCAACACCGCAATAATTTGAGCAGCAAAATACATAAAGTATATTGGATTATAATAAAAAAGATAAAATAGGTATCTCAGAGTTCATGTTGATAAAAAGAAATGATTAAATAAATAAATATATGGGGAAAATAAGTGGATTTCTCATTTAAAATAATTCCAAATAATTTATGTCAGTATTGCCCCTCAAAGGTATGGCATAACTCTTTATTTCTAAGTATGGGCTGTACACATTAACTTCCTTAGAACACAGTATGGAAAGCTGGGGAGAGGGACTTTATAGTGGACTAACTTAATACCTCAACCAGCTAATGATGGTTAGCATCAATTGTGATAATGCATGTTCATAGCATGTACCCGTCCTATACTGTCATAAGAACAGCATTTTACCTCTGTGGTCTTCCTCCCCCAAACTCAGATCTCGTGTCCAATCATGAGAAAATACCAGACAAATCCTAGGTGAAGGACATCCTACAAATACCTGACCCGTACTCCTTAAAATAGTTGAGGTCATCAAAATCAAGGAAAGTCAGAAAAAGTGTCATAGCTGAGAGGAGCCCAAGGTGACATGATGAGGAATGTCATACAGTATCCTGAATGAGCAAAAACTAAGGAAATCTGAATAAAGTCTGGACTTCAGTTAATCATCATATATTAATATAGGTTCGTTGGTTGTGTGGTGTACATCATGCTAATGTGAGGTCTTAACAACATAAGGTGTATGTGAATTCTATGAATTGTTTCCGTAACTCTTCTCTGAATGTGAAAGTATTCTAAAATAAAAGATTATATTATCAAACAAGCAACAAACCGATGTCACATCTGAGAAAGCTAACTGGTTTATGTTTCTCTCAAAAGTACATGGACACAAATAATCCACAGCCTCTGATCCCAAATTCCGTTTCTAAAATTAACTTATAATTAGTCACCGTAATTATAAAGGCGTAATTTTGTGATTTTTTTTTCACGGAGATTTTTACTGGAATAAAGCCTGGTGAACAAATAAACACTCTTTTATTCAACAATAAATACTGAGAGTTTCTGGGACTTTTCTCTCTTCAGAATAGAAGCATCATTACCACTTCAAATTGATAATAGTTTCCCATTTTTTCTCTCTCCTTTTTTCCCAGGGATTTATTCATGGTAAAACTAGTGTTACATGCTCCTTTTCAGGCACATCGAGGAGCTCTTTCCATTACAGTATATCGAGTCTGTAGTTCAATGCTCAATAAATTTGTTCGAGTATAGCTTGTAATAAATGGAAAGTAGAATGAATTTTATTAACCATCAGATATGTATTTTTTTTCTAAGAAATCTAGGGTAGAGAGCCAATTTGGAAGGCACACATAAATCTTGTAAATGTATTGGTAGAGAACCAGTGAGCAATGCTATCAAACACTGTTATTTCTTATAATTTTATGATCTTTAAGTAGATGGGTGTGCAGAGTGTCTGGAATAATATCCTGAATATTATCCTCACAGCTCTTAATATCGTTTTCAGGGCTATTCATATATGGAGTCATTAGAAAACATTATAAAATTTTTGTTTAATATTTTTTCATTTAATATTAGAAAGAAATTGTCTTTAGAATTTCAACATTAACTGACCTCTACATATTTTAGTAAAATAAAAAACCAGTCTTCAGAATAATCAAAATGTCCTGATTAATTACCAGAGATTGATAAAAAGCCCTAGCTTAGCTTGATTAAATATAACTATTAATAAAGAATAGAACAATGAACTCAGGACTAATGTGCCCTGATGCTGCACTGTGGATATGTGAGAAACAGCTTGAAGGCCACATTTTTACCAACAGTCACAGCGAGGAAAGACTTCTGAATAAAAGCACAATGGAACTGCAGAAAATTTTTGAACATGAATAATTATCCAGGATGCTTTTGGCTAAGACGCTCTAGCAGGTTATTCTGCTATGCTAAGATCCAGCAGTCATTTTTAAAATAATTGTAAGCATTTTCATAAAATTTAATGCTGCAAATATTTTGGAGCATCAGAATGATCAATGATTATTGCTGGGCTGGGCTTGCTTTAGGCTATGCAATGTAGTGTGTGTGTGTGGTGTGAAAATCTGTAATTAGATTTATCTTAAATATAAAAGCACACAATGGTATTGTGCCTCTGTTCATGCAGTCTGCAAATTATTAAATGCTGGGCATCATTCTAGGTGCTTGGAATACATCAATGAATAGAACAGACAAAAATATCTGTCGGGGTTCCCCATGAAGTTTACATCCTGTAGTAATCTGTACGAGTTAAGGGGTGGGGGGACATACTACACATGGTATATCTAATAAATAAGTACATCATGTTGTATATTAGAAGGTGATGAGAGCTGTTAGACGATTTTTAAAGAGGGGCAGGGTAAAGGGAGATTTGGAATGTAAGGGGGAGGGGGAATGGGTTAAAATATTAAACTTTTCTTTTTCATAGTGAGTGTCATCAAATTTAAGCAAAGATTTGAAGAAAACCAGAGAATTAGCAATATGGATATCTGGGACAGGGGCGTCCTAGACAGTAGAAACAGCCAGTACTACGCCGCTGGGCTATGTGCTCAGGACGCGTGGAGAGGCCCGCAAGTCTTTAGCGGAGTGAGCGAGGTGCAGTATATTAGGATATCATTCTGGGTTGGAAGTCATAGAGATCACGCATGACTTGAGAGGGAGTTGAAAGAAGTTTGCATTTTACCCTGATTTAAATAGGAAAACACTGAAGTGTTCAGAGCAAAGGAATGGCAGTTCACGGGGAATGTCACTTCATCCTAACAATAAGGAAAAGCTGAACAAACTGTCTTCTCCGTTCTGTCAGAGATGTGAGCTCACAGAGCAAACTACTACCCCCCAGTTTGGAGATGCAGGCAAATGGACCTAGAGCCGCACAACCTAACAGAAATGCTCAGGCGGAAACCTCTGCCGGAACCAGTACTGGGGCTGACAAACTTCTGGAGCGCCCGTGTGGACAAGCCTGAGAGAAAAAAAACGCCAGGGCGGCCCAGTCTTAGGGGGCAGGAGGGCAAGCTTAGGTGAGTTTTAGATCTGGGAGCTCTACCAGGTCTTTGCAGTGAATATGGGAGAAGAATCCCCTCTGCCTTCTAACAGGGGGAGGGGAAACAGAACCATTTGGAAATACATCAAAGTATTCTGTGTTTCTTTATAAGGCGTGCCCTCAAGAGAAACTATTTTCCCAGACAATAACCTATTGTAGTTTCATCAGAGCTTAACCTACTTTGGGGAAGGGAAATACCTGACTCCAGCCCCTTTAGCCATCCTGTCTCACTTAAAGGGAGGCAGGGGACTGAGAAACACTTGTGAAGTTCACAGCTCAGGGGCCCAGATTTATGAACAGCCCGTGAGACACAATCCGGTACTATAGAACAGTGCTCCTTGCCGTATCTTACTATTACGTCATTAAAGTCCTATTCACCACGTACCTTTTACCCAGTACATCATTTCCGGGTCTCAACAAACAATTACATGGCATATGAAAAGGCAAAAGAAACCCACAGTTTGAAGAGACAGAGTAAGCATCAGAAATAGACTCAGATGTGGCATGGATGTTCGAATTATCAGACCAGGAATTTAAAACAACTATGATTAATACACCAAAGTAGAAAAGTGGACAACATGTAAGAACTGCTGGGTAATATAAGCATAAAGATGGAATTCTAATGAAGAATCAAAAAGAAAGACTAGGCATAAAAATATTGTAACATGTATGAAGAACATCTCTGATGGGCTCATTCGTAGACTGGACATGGCTGAGGAAAGGATCTCTGAGCTTGAAAACATGCCAGTAGAAGCTTCCAAAACTGTAAAGGAAAAATTAAGAAATGAGACTGGGGGAAAAAACAAATAAAAAAACAAAAACAAACCATGACAGAATATCCGAGAATTATGGGACAACTACAAGAGATGTAACATGTATAATGGAAATATCAGAAGGAGAGGGGAGAAAGAAATATTTGAAGCAATCATGACTGAGAGTTTCCCCAGATTAATGTCAGATACTAAACCACAGATCTAGAAATCTCAGAGAACACCAAGCAGAATAAATAGCAAAAATAAACTATACCTAGGCCTATCATATTCAAACTCTGTGGAAATTTAAAGATACAGAAAAACATCTTGAAAGAACCCAGGGGCAGTGGGGAACACCTTAGTTAAAGAGAAGAGCAAATATAGGAATTATATCTGATTTCTCAGAAAGGCAATAGGAAGAAAGGTTTATATGAGGTCAGAATTTTAATTTCAGATATATTAGGTTTAATATGTCTGTTAACCTCCAAAGTAGTCAAATGGCTATCTATAGTTTAGGAGAGAGGTCTGTGCTTAAAATAGACATTTAGGCAACAATGTCATGTGGACAGCTTTTAAAGCCATCAGAGTGCATGCGATCACCAAGGTAGTAAGTGCTGGTAAAGAAAAGAATCAAAGCTGATCTCTGGGGCAATCCAACATAAAGTGTTCGAATTAAAGATAAGCAGCCAAGGAGTGACCTATGAAGCAGAAGGAAAATGAAGAGACCTCGTGTATTAAAACCAATTAAATAGAGTGTATAAGGAAGAAGAGCACAGTTGCTAACATGTGGCTAATAAGTTAAATTAATTAAGATAGGAATTGAGAATTGACCATTGGATTTAGCAAGTTGAAGGTCACTGCTGATCTCATGGAGAGAAGTTTTGATGAACAATGGAGAGTAAGCCTAACTGGAGTGAGATTAAAAGATAATGAGATTTATGGTGAGTGTAAATTATTTGCTTAAGGAATTTTGCTGCCAAGGGGAACAAAATATTTTGGTGGTCACTGATGGGAAAGTGGAGTCAGAACTTTCTTAAATATGGGATAAATATTAGCCTTCTAGCAAAGAGTAGAAATTAATAATTCAGGAGATAGAGAGAATTGCTAGAATATTGGCCAGAGGAGATATACATAAATCAACACTAGCTGCTCTAAGACCTATCCCAAACCCCCATTGCTTAACACACTAGGAGTCTGTAACTCATTCAACAGTTTCACAGGATCTTCAGCACTTTGTTTTGCATGCAAAGTTTTCAAGGGACAAAGGCTTCTTCAGTACTGTGCTGCAGTCTATTGCCCAAGACCTGGGAGTTCCTTTTCTCCCAGCTTGACTAGTGATTGGAAGGACAGCATGGAGAAGATATATTTGCTTCTTAATCACTTGCCCAGAGTGACACATATTTCTTCCCCTCACATACAACTAGTAAGAGCTAATAATATGCTTTATCTAGGTACAAGGGGAACTAAAAAATGCAACCCTGGAAAGAATATTTTCTTACTATCAAAATTGTTTACTATGGAAAGAAAGCAAGTATCTTTTGTGATCTGTCAGTACTCTGTGCCACAAGATGGATTCTAGTGTTGAAATGGAGGGATTGGCTTTACATAGGGGAAAGTTATCACCTCAGAATAAAGATGGAGATTGTGGCGTATGGGATTTCAGAAATGGGAAATGAATAGAAAAGAACAATATCATATGACTGTCTTGTAAGATTAATGGCTGATTTTAGTTTCATGGATATAAATTTGTAATGAGAGCAATTAACAAAGTTATGTGTTTTATCCAGCCACATTCAGCTACACAGATGTATGTCAGGGAATTGATGATGAGTTGAAATTAACTTAAGGAAATATCACAAAACTAAGAGGTGCAAAATAATAAAGGGTATGTGCAAAGCATGATTGTAATGATTGACCATAAAATTTTAAGCACAAGAAAGAGGATAATAAGAGGATGAGGGACAGTGAAAAGTTGACAGGATTAATGGACTGGAGGGTGAAAAATGTATATGCAGAGCTGTAGAAAGGAAAAAAAAGAAAACAACAAGAGGCGGTG
Source organism: Ursus arctos (assembly GCF_023065955.2). Taxonomy (NCBI): domain Eukaryota; kingdom Metazoa; phylum Chordata; class Mammalia; order Carnivora; family Ursidae; genus Ursus; species Ursus arctos. Next base: position 18,607,595 of record NW_026622786.1, on the reverse strand, counting down.
GTCAGAAAATGAGCTGTACAAAATTGGTGTTGCAGAGGGAGTGCCATTATTGATAACAGCTATATCTAGAGAGTAAGTGGTTGAGGTATGGTGGAGGACAAGATTATTGGGAACAGAGGATTTTAAGGAACTCGAGGCCACATGGTTAGAGCATTATCTACAAGTTAATTAAAATTAACAAGAATTAGGATAGAGGTGTGGAGAGGGACAGCTAGGAAATGACTCATGGAGGAAAGAGGAAGAATGAGCTGTTATTTGGGAGATAGCAGCTACAATTGAAGGATAGAAGGTTCTAAAATCCAATGGTATGAATTACACAGTGTGGAGTTTTTAGAGGAGTTGAAGGAAAATGCTCTGAAACATGCAAAGGAAACTCAAAGACATCTACCTCATTACCATTCCTAGTGGTGCAAGGTATAGAAGGGGGACAAATTTAATAGACTACAGAAAAAAGCATACACAGCAAAACTCATAACTTGGGAACTGGGGTCTAAAATTTAGTGACTTATATGAGAGGATTATATTTTTGCAAGATAAAGAAAGTTAAAATAAAGTTGTTTTAATTGAACCATACTGTTTTAAGAAACACAAAGGCATAGACGATGGGATGTATATAATGTGATTGACCATAAGTGAACTGAAAATGATCATAAGGCAGGGTCACTAGCCCTCCTCCCTATTTTCACCAGTAAAATAAAACTTTAAAATAGAATTTAGCCATCGTTTTTTGGGGGGTGGGGGTTGGGGAGCGGGGAGTGTGGGCTTATACAGAGGCTGAAAGTCAATCATCAACTGAATTGTGTCCACATTGACATTGTGGCACAATTTTCTTTGCAATGTTTGGTGTATTTCATTCTGATTATGCATATCAAGGAAAGGTTTATTTTTTGTTTTTGTTTTTTTTAAAGATTTTGTTTATTTATTTGACAGAGGGAGACAGCCAGCGAGAGAGGGAACACAAGTAGGGGGAGTGGGAGAGGAAGAAGCAGGCTTCCCAGCAGAGGAGCCCAATGCGGGGCTCAGTCCCAGGACTCTGGAATCACACCCTGAGCCAAAGACAGACGCTTAATGACTGAGCCACCCAGGTGCCCCTTTTGGGGTTTTTTTTTTGAGAGAGAGAGAGAGAGAGAGAACGCTGGGAGTGGGGAGGAGGAGCAGAGAAAGAGGGAGAGAGAGAATCCTAAGCAGGCTCCACAACCAGATGATCCCGACACAGGGCTCCATCTTACAACCCTGAGATCATTACCCAGATCATTACCCGAACTGAAACAAGAGTCAGATGCTTAACTGACTGAACCACCCAAGCACCCCTGAAGGAAAGATTCTTGAAAGAGGAACCCAAAAATTTAATTCTTTAAAATGAAAAGTTTGTTTTGTTTCTTTTTTTTTTAATTTTTAAGTTTTTATTTAAATTCCAGTTAGTTAACATAGAGTGTAACATTAGTTTCAGGAGTACAATATAGTGATTCAACACTTCCATACAACACCTGGTGCTCGTCACAAGTGCCCTCCTCAGTCCCCATCACCAGTTTCACCCATCCCCACACACATCCCTCTGGTAACCATCAGTTTGTTCTCTGTAGTTAAGGGTCTGTTTCTTGGTTTCCCTCTCTCTCTCTTTTTTTCCATTTGCTCATTTGTTTTGTTTCTTAAATTCCACATATGAGTGAAATCATATGGTGTTTGTCTTTCTCTGACGGACTTCTTTCACTTAGCATAATACTCTGTAGCTCCATCCACATCATTGCAAATGCCAAGATGTTTTGTTTCATTTTTTGACAATGGACAAAAAAATATTTTGACTGACTTCTCCATATGTTAGGTGACAAATCAGAGCTATAATCGTCAAATAATTTGTAGCTTACAAGTAATTTGTCCCCACTCACTCTTGACTGAGAATGCCATTATTTTCTATATATGTCCACCTACATATATTCTTGGAAGAAGGAGAAGCTGTAATATTTCATTTCTTTTTATTAAATAAAAAATTAAGTCAAATTATAGCATACATGCCAAAAAAAAATGCCACATAATTGAACAGTTTAAAGAGTGAACACATCCTTGTAACCACCAGTTAGACAGAAAAACCAAAAGATTATTAGCACCCTAGAAACATTCCTTGAGCTCTATCCCAGCTATTACTATTTCTCCTTAAAGGTGGCAATTGTTTTGACTTCTTCCCTCAACATTTGATTTTTGAACTTTGTCTGAATAGGGTTATACAATAAAAATGGGCAGAATTCTAAGATGGCTCCCAAGATTCCCTCTCCCTGGTATATTTAAACTATATATTCCCCTCCTTTTCGGTGTAGGAAGAACTTGTGAACTTCATTTCAGGCGTTAAGTTACTAATTAGTTGACTCTGAGTTACACAAATGAGAGATTAGCTTTGGTGAGCCTGACCTAATCAAGTGAGCCCTTCAGAGTAACCGGACCCTTCCTGAGAGAGTTTCAAATCCATATATGATCTCCTACTGGCCTTGAAGGAATCATCTGTCACCTTATGAGTAGATCATGTGTCTGAGAGTGACTTCCAGGACCTGAGAGCAAACTCTGGCCAGCAACCGACAAGAAAACATAGACCTCAATCCTGCAATTGCAAGGAACCGATTTCTGCCAACAGCCTGAATGAGTTTGGAAGAGGACCCCAAGCCTCAGTTGAGGTTGCTATGCCAACAGACACCTCGATTCAGCCTGGGCAGAGGGTGCTGCTACTCATTCCTGGAATCCTGACCCATGGAAACCAGGAGATAATTAACATACATTATGTTAAGCCACTGAATTTGTGGTGAGTTGTTATATAGCAATAGAAAACTAATACTTACATCATGCATCCTTTTCTGTGTGTCTTCCCTCCCTGTTATATTTATAAGAATATTCCTTGTTGTTGCATGTAGCAATAGTTTGTGTTTAATGCTCTGTAGTATGCGACTGTATGGTATAAATATGCCTCCGATTATCCACTCTGTTATTTTTCCAGGTGTTTGGCCATTACAGATAATGACATGACGAACATTCTTGGACATGTTTTCTGGTGCACATGCTCTGCTGAGTGGGAGTGGAAATGCAGGTCCGGCGTATGCATACGCGCAGCCCTAATAGACGCCGACAATCTTTCACAACAGTTGTATCAAATGAGAATCCCAAAAGCAGAGCAAAAGTTTCAGTTGCTCCGTGTGCTTACCAATAATTGACACTGATCCTATAATTTTGTTTGTTTGTTTGGCTTTTTAGAGATTAAACTTCCTGGTGGGTGTGTAGAAGGATCTGATAGCAATCGGTGCGATCACATTGTGAACCACCTTCTCCTCTGTCTTCCTTTTGGGTGGATGCACTGACTCTGAAGTTTCATTCAAATTCTGCTGCTTTTTTTTTTTTATAATAATATTTTTTTATAATATTATGCTAGTCACCATACAGTACATCCCTGGTTTCTGATGTAAAGTTCGATGATTCATTAGTTGCGTATAACACCCAGTGCACCATGCAATACGTGCCCTCCTTACTACCCATCAACAGCCTATCCCATTCCCCCACCCCCTTCCCCTCTGCAGCCCTGAGTTTGTTTCTCAGAGTCCATAGTCTCTCATGCTTCATTCCCCCTTTTGATTACCCCCCCTTTCTTTATCCCTTTCTTCTCCTACCGACCTTCCTAGTTCTTATGTTCCATAGATGAGAGAAACCATATGATAATTGTCTTACTCTGCTTGACTTATTTCACTTGGCATTATCTCCTCCAGTGCAGTCCATGTTGCAGCAAATGTTGAGAACTCGTTCTTTTTGATAGCTGAGTAATATTCCATTGTATGTATGGACCACATCTTCTTAATCCAGTCATCTGTTGAAGGGCATCTCGGCTCCTTCCACAATTTAACTGTTGTGGACAATGCTGCTATGAACATTGGGGTGCCTATGGCCCTTCTCTTCACTACGTCTGTATCTTTGGGGTAAATACCCAGTAGTGCAATGGCTGGGTCATCGGGTAGCTCAATTTTTAACTTTTTAAGGGACCTCCACACTGTTTTCCAGAGTGGCTGTACCAACTTGCATTCCCACCAACAATGTAGGAGGGATCCCCTTTCTCCACATCCTCTCCAACAATTGTTGTTTCTTGCTTTGTCAATTTTTGCCATTCTAACTGGCATAAGGTGGTATCTTAATGTGGTTTTGATTTGAATTTCCCTGATGGCTAATGATTTTGAACATTTTTTCATGTGTCTGTTAGCCATTTGTATGTCTTCATTGGAAAAGTGTTCATATCTTCTGCCCATTTTTTGATTTGTTTATTTGTTTCTCGTGTATTGAGTTTGAGAAGTTCTTTGTAGATCTTGGATACCAGTCTTTTATCTGTAGCATCATTTGCAAATATATTCTCCCATTGCGTGGGCTGCCTCTTAGTTTTTTTGACTGTTTCCTTGGCTGTGCAGAAGCTTTTTATCTTGATGAAGTCCCACAAGTTAAAATGTCCATGCTACCCAGAGCAATCTACACTTTCAATGCTATCCCGATCAAAATACCAATGACATTTTTCAAAGAACTGGAACAAACAGACCCTAAATTTGTGTGGAACCAGAAAAGACCCCGAATCGCCAAGGAATTGTTGAAAAGGAAAAACAAAGCTGGGGGCATCACAATGCGGATTTCGAGCTGTACTACAAAGCTGTGATCACAAAGACAGCATGGTACTGACACAAAAACAGATACATAGACCAATGGAACAGAATAGAGAACCCAGAAATGGACCCTTGGCTCTTTGGGCAACTAATCTTTGATAAAGCAGGAAAAAACATCCAGTGGAAAAAAGACAGTCTCTTCAATAAATGGTGCTGGGAAAATTGGACAGCTACATGCAAAAGAATGAAACTTGACCACTCTCTCACACCATACACAAAGATAAACTCTAAATGGATGAAAGACCTCGATGTGAGACAGGAATCCATCAAAATTCTAGCAGAGAACATAGGCAGCAACCTCTAGGACATCGGCCACAGCAACCTTTTTCATGACACATCTCCAAAGGCAAGAGAAACAAAAGATAAAATGAACTTGGGGGACTTCTGCTGCTGTCTTTAAGCCAGCTGGCTAGGAGGAAGTAAGGATTTGACTTGTGTGGCAAAGGATGGGAAGATTATCCCTTTAAGATCAGCAGGCAGCTATAATTACAATTCTATGAGAAAGGCAAGGTGTTCCTTTAATCGGTTAGATTCTTTCTTTTTACCCCTGACCACTTCTCCAGAGGCGCTCTGAGCTCTGTGGTTCACCCTTAGTTCCAACTCCTACACGGTGTAAGCACAGCTGTTATGCACAGACATTACCGGCAATTTTAGCTCATCTTAATATCAACTTGTCAGAATTCCAGTGGTAAATGAAACAAAATTTTTTTATTATATCCTTTGAACATTTTATCCTTTTGTGACAGTCGATTCCAAAAAGCAAAAATTAGAAAAACAATGAAACCTAAAAGAATGCAATATTGGAATTCTTATTTAATTGATAGTAGAATCACTATGCTATATTAATAAAATTATGCTTTTTCTTAGAAGAAAGACAGATTCATTTTTGCATATCTTTTTCCTGGATTGTTCATATTTACTTTATGGTAGCAGGGACATATCTAACATAAATTATGAGACAGAATTATACAAACTGAATAATTGCCCTGGTGTGCTCACTCTGGACCTCACCAACCTATATGTATCTCTTGTTTTAAGCAGATTCCATGCAGAGTAAATTTTATGATTTAAAAAAAATTATTTACTGTTGAGTCCCTTACATAGTAAGCTGTCCGAAATTTTAAAAATTATTCCATTTGTATAATACTAATTAACACTTTTGTAGGTGCACAGCTAGAGTGTAAAGAAACATACACCTGTCATGTACATATAGAAACTGATTTGAGAATTTTATTTCCATGAAGCATTTCAAGCCTATAAAAGAGTAAAATATAGCATAAGAAATAGGACATGCATCACTCAAATTTATAAATCTTAACATTTTATCATATTTGATTCAGAAATATTTATCCAATAAATAAAAATGACAGATGTTTGTATCCTCCTCTCCATCCCCAAGAGAGAACCTCTAGCCTGAGTTGGTCGTATCTCATTCTTTTGATTTTTTTAAAAAATCCTGGATGCAACTTCAAAGTCATCTATTTCATTTGAATTACCTCAGATAATAAAACATTCTGAGGTTAATGAGAACTGGAAGAATGGAAGCTGAAATCACCTCCAAAAGTCCCTGAGAGTTGGTATGTCAGGGAGATAACACACAATGAACAGCAGAGGACGGCCTTCACCAGCTCTACCCTAAACCAACCCGCTGCGTAAGAAGGCACAGCCCAAGGAGCCGGCCTGTTTGTGGAGCAGCCCTTCAGAAGTGTCTTTTGTTTGTTTGTTTGTTTGTTTGTTTGTTTGTTTGTTTGGGGGTTTTTTTGGGGGGGGTACATTTGACACACAATGCTACATTAGTTTCAGGTGTACAACTGGGTGATTTCTCAAGTTTGTCCATGATGCTCTGTTCACTGCAAGTGTAGCTACCATGTGTCCTGTTACATAACTGTTACAGTATCATTGACTATATTCCTTTATGCTCTGCTTTTTATATACAGGACTTACTCCATTACTGGAAGTCTGTATCTCCTTCTCCCCTTCACCCATTTTGCTGAGCCCTTTATCCCCCTGCCCTCTGGAACCATCAGTTTGTTCTCTGTATTTATAGGTCTGATTCTGCTTTTTGTTTATACATTTGGGGTTTAATTTTTGCTTTTTTGTTTTAATATTCCACTTACGAGTGGAATCAGATCATATTTGTCTTTACCAGTCTGGCTTATTTCATTTAGCATAATAACCTCCGGGTCCATCCATGTTGTTGCAAATGGCACAATCTCATTCTTTTTTTGTGGCTAGGTAATACTCCATTGTATATACATACACCACATCTTCCTTATCCATTTGTCTATTGATAGACACTTAGGTTGCTTCCCTATCTTAGCTATTTTAAACAATGCTGCAAGAAACATAGAGGTGCATATATCTTCCTGAAATAGTGTCTCCAGAAGTGTTTTGTTTGCTACAGATTCTTTAATTCCAAAATAGTTAACATATACTATTATATTAATTCAGGTGGATAATACAGTGATTCAAAAATTTCATACATCACCCAGTGCTCATCATGACAGGTGCACTCCTTGATCCCCATCACCTATTTCACCTGTTTCATCATCTACACACTAAATATTGCAATAGTATTTTAAGATTTAAATTGTAAGTTCCTTTAAATTGACCCTTTTTCTTCTATTTACCACAGTTCCTTAGACTCCCTTTGCGTTACACCAAGCCACCTTATTATTTGAGTGTAATTCCCACTAGCTAAGCCATTTTCGTTAGCTCCTGCTAACCAAATTATTTAAATTCTGTGGGCCTCATAAGTTGAACCCATGAGTTCCTTGGTCACAGATCTTGAGAGCCATATACAGAGGGTCCACCTTCTTTACCAATGTATCTCTAGTACTCAGAGCAGTCTTTGAAATGGGTAAATCAATAAATGATGAATGAATATATGTATCTTCCCCTAAAAATCACACTCCGAGGAAATAATTTAAGATGCTAAATAACTTCCATTACTTAAATAAGTAGTTCAATTACTTGATAGGTAATTGCTTTGAAAGCCAGTGGTCCATGGGTTGACACTGGTCTTTGGGATAGCCCTTGGGGAAGTTATGACTAAATCTTTATATATGCACATATGTGGGTGTGTCTTCAGACACCCCTAGTTACATTTACAAAATCAAGCAATTTAGAAATTATTTCCTGTTATATCCATTTTGGTAGGCTATATAATGAGTACATTTGAGCAATATTTCTAGCATAAAGCATACTAGCTGTCTTTATATACTTAAAAATTTCAGAGAAATTTGTAATAAAGGGAAATATTTTTAAGTCACTCTTCTATTACCCGTGATCAGTCCATAACATTTAATAGTATTAAACATATTAATAGTATTAAACTTATTTTTGTTCCCTTCTGAATCTGTCATAAGACCCTAACACAAACATTTTGTTCACAGTACCTTCAGCTAAAAAACTTCCGCCTTCATATTTTCCACCAAAACTCCAAAACGCCCTCATGCTCTATGCATTTCCCAGCGTTTTCCTCTACTAAGGCAATAATTCTCAAACTTCCGAGTATAATTAACTGAAAGGTGGATTAAAACAGATTTGCAGGGCCATAGCCTGAGAGTTTTTGATTCAGTAGGCCTGATGTGTAGCCCAATGTAAGGGAGTCTGACTCCATTTTTGATATTCACTCAGGACAGCTTTCAAGCCCCACCACTCCTTTTAACCCTTCTGCCCTGTGTCTGGACAAGCTGACCAGAAAGCCCGTGTGCTGCCTTCCTTAATACTGCTGGGAAGTGCAACCAAGCATCACAAATTGCAGCCTGACCCCCTAACCACCGTAGGACCCCATGCCAGTCTCCCTTCCCTGTTTCTCAAGCCATTTTTGAATCTGCTTGAGAGCCTACCAAGATCTCAGAAATACTATGTGAGTTACAAACCTTTTCAAATGCTCTTGGTGTGTGTGTGTGTGTGTGTGTGTGTGTGTGTGTGTGTGTGTGTTATCCATAATCCATGTTAATAGCCAAACAAAATTTGGAATGGGGACTGCAACTCATATCTGTGATCATGACACCTAAGAATTTAAATTTCTAGGAAATTTCCAATGTGTAGTTATGGCAGTGGTCGAGGGACCACCTTTTAGAACCATTGTTCTAAGGAGCCACACCCATTCACAGTTGATCCATTCTGCAGAGTGCATCTAAATCTCTCTTCTCTTTCAGAAATCTTCTATTCCGTCTTATTCTATAATTATTTCCTTATCCCTAACTAAAGTTCAGTCTCATGATGAATAGATACCATACATCAATTTTTAAAATTTGCTTTGAAATAGCATGTACTAAGTTCATAGAATTATTTACTTGTTTCTTCATTCCATGTATTTACTAAGATTAGTGGAGAATACAAAGATTTTAAAAAATCAGGCCCCTAGTCCCAATGTGTACACACACACACACACACACACACACACACACACACATTAAACAATTATAATCTAATGAGTGCATTATGTATCTTACATAAGTTCATCTAATTTTTTTACTGAATCTCTGCAAGTTAAGTATATTGTTTTCAGCCATTTACAGACGAGTACTTGGAGAATCAAGAGTTTCAGCGGAAGATACAGTAGTTCAATCCAGATCTCTGTGACCCTAATTCCTCTCCCAATATCCTCTCCTCTCCAGTCTATGCTGCAGTCAGAATCTACTATGGCAGAGCAACAGACTCATTATATAAAATGGCAAGTGAGTAGTTTTATAAAACAGAAGATTTATGGTAGAAAGTAGTGGGAAATAAGTTTTTTTTCTTTTTCTTTTAAAAGTATTATATATTCACAGAAGGTGGCAAGAATAACACAGAAAGTTGCCATGTTCTCTTAACCAAGTTTCCCCAATTGTAACAAACTTTTACTGTAGTACAATAAAAAATTCAAAAAATTGACATCAACACAGCATGAAACTTTTATAAGATTGCTCCAGTTTTACAGTATACTTATGTGTGATTGATTGTGTGTGTGTGTGTGTGTGTGTGTGTGTGTGAATGTTTGTGTGTATGTAGTTCTATGCAGCTTTGTCACACGTAGAGATTCCCGAGACCATCCCACCATAAAACTGTTACACGGCCACAAATCTTGTGTTACCTTTCAGAGTTATACGCATGCCCAGAGTGGCTGTACCATTTTACATCCTCACCAGCCATGGATGAGCGATCCAAATTCTCTGCAGCCTCTCTAGCGTTTGATATTGTCACTTTTGTATTTTATTAACTGTTGCAATATATGTGTACTGATCGTTCATTATGATTTTAATTTTCATTTGCCGAATTACTAATAATGTGAAATATATTTCCATGCACTCATTTGTCATCTGTTTATTCTCTTTGGTGAAATATCTGTTCATTTATTTTGCCCATTTTCTATTCAGATTGTTTTCTTACTGTTGGGTTTTAACTTTTTATATATATTCAGGAGAGGTGTCCTTTGTCATATATGCTGTTTGCGGATATTTTCTCCTCCTCTGTAGCTAGTCTTCTCGGCTTCTTAAAAGGGTCTTTGGCAGAGCAAGGTTTTTAAGTTTTTATTAAGTCCAATTTATTTATTTTTTTCCTCCTATGGATCGTGCTTTCTGTTATACATAAGAACTCTTCATCAAGTTCTAGGTCCCAAAGATTTTCTTCTGTTTTCTTCTAAAAGTGTCATAGTTTTACAGTTTGCATTTAAATCCATGATCCATTTTGAATGATTTTTCTATAATGTTTAAGGCTATTTTTGTTGAAGTTAATTTTTTTAGCCTATGCATGTCGAATTAATCCAGCACCATTTCTTCCTTCCTTCCTTCCTTCCTTCCTTCCTTCCTTCCTTCCTTCCTTTTGCTCTTTCTTTCATTCCTTCATTATGCTTATTAAAGTATAATTGACATACAATATCCTATTAGTTTCGGATATACATCATAGTGATTCAATATTTTTATATATTATGAAGTAATGCCCATGGTAAGTCTAGTTTCATCTTTCACCATACAGTTATTATGATATAATTGTAATATCATTGCAATATTATTATAATAAAATAATTGTATAAATATTGTAATAAAATAATATTGTCATAAAACATTTTTCTGAATATATATTTCATATTATTTCACATATATGTTTTGCATAATACCCTTTCAGTACATCCATGTTGTCACAAATGAAAATATTTCATTCTTTTCTAAAGTTGAATAATATTCCATTTTAATATACCACATCTTCTTTATCCATTCACCTATTAATTGCCACTTAGGTCGCTTTTATATCTTGGTAATTGTAAATAATGCTGCAGTAAACATGGGGGTGCATATATCTTTTCAAATTAGTGTTTTTATTTTCTTGGGGTAAATATCTGGAAGTGGAATTGCTGTATTTTATGGTGGTTCTAAGTTTTTGAGCAACCCCCCTACTGCTTTCCATAGTGGCTGCACCGACTTGTATTCTCACCAGTAGTGCGTGAGGGTTCCTCTTCCTCTGCATCCTTGCCAACACTGATTTCTGGTCTTTTTGATAATAGCCATTCTGACAGGTGTGAGAAATCTCATTGTGTTCTGATTTGCATTTCCCTGATGATGAGTGATGTTGAGCATCTTTTCACATGCTTGTTGGCTGTCTATATGTCTTATTTGGAAAAATGTCCATTTTAGCCTGCTTCCCATTTTTTGAACAGGTTGTTTTTTTTTTTTTACATTAAGTTGTATAAGTTCTTTATATATTTTAGATATTAATCCCTTATTGCATGTATTATTTGCAAATATCATCTCTTATTCATTAGTTTGCCTTTTCATATTGTTGATGGTTTCCTTTCCTGTACAAAAGCTTTTTAGTTTGATGTAATTCCATTTGTTTAACTTTTGTTGCCCTTGCCTGTGGAGATTGGTCTGAAAAGTCTTACAAAATACTTGCCATCTGTATTTTCTTTTAGGAGTTTTATGGTTTTAAGTCTTGCATTTAAGTCTACAATCCATTTTAAATTTCTTTCTGTTCATGGTATAAGATAAGTTGGTTAAGTTCCATTCTTTTGTATGAAGCTGTCCTTTTTTCCCAATACCATTTATTGAAGAGACTGTCATTTCCTCATTGTATGTTCTTGCCTTCTTTGTTATAGATTAGTTGACCATATGCATGGGTTTATTTCTGGGGTTTCTAGCCTGTTCCATTGATCTATGTGTCTGTTTTGGGGCCAGAGTCATACTGTTTTGAGTACTATAGCTTTGTAGTATAGTTTGAAATCAGGGAACATGATACTTCCAGTTTTGTTCTTCTTTTTCAAGATTGCCTTAGCTTTTTAGGGTATTTTGTGGTTTTATGCGAATTTTAGAATTCTTTATTCTATTTTTGTGAAAATCCAACACCATTTCTTGAAAAGAATATTCTTCTTCCATTTGATTGCCTTTATACTTTTGTCAAAAGTCAGTTGTCCATATTTCTGTTGGGTTAATTCTGGGTTTTCTATTCTGTTCCATTGATCTGTTTATTCTCACTACTAATATCACAGTCTTGATAACTGTATATAGCAAGGCTTTAAGTTGGGTAGACTGATTTCTACCTTCATTTTTCCACATTTTACCCAAAATGTCCACATGTTTTCTCATTCAAAACTGTTTTAGCTAATCATTTTAGAATAAAATTGTTTATATCAACAAAAAAATCTTGCTGAGCTTTTAATAGGATTTGAATGGAGTACATATCAAATTGATCACAAATCAATTTGGGGAGATTTAACATCTTAAGTGCTTCTAATCCATGAATACACTATGTCTCTCCATTTCTTTCATCCATTTTTTAAAATTTATTTCATCATCATTTTGTAGTTTCCACCATACTGATCCAGTGTATTTTATTAAGCTTATACCTAAGTATTCCATGTTGGGGTTGCAGTTGTAAATAGTTTTGTGCTTTTGATATAGAAATCGAAGTGACATTTTTTAAAATTTAAATTCAAGTTAGTTAGCATATAATGTATTATTAGTTTCAGAGGTAGAGTTTAGTGCTTCATCAGTTGCATATAACAGCCCGTGCTCATTACATCAAGTGCCCTCCTTAATGCCCATCGCCGAATTACTTCCTCCCCCCATCTCACCTTTAGCAACCCTCAGTTTGTTCCCTATAGTTAAAAGTCTCTTACGGTTTGCCTCTCTCTGTTTTTATCTTATTTTATTTTTCCATCCTTCTTCTATGTTCATCTGTTTTGTTTCTTAAATTCCACATGAGTTAAATCATATGGTATTTGTCTTTCTCTGGCTAACTTATTTCTCTTGGCATAATAGCCTCTAGTTCCACCCATGTTATTGCAAATGGCAAGATTTCATTTCTTTTTGATGGCTGAGTAATATTCCATTGTGTATATACCGCATCTTCTTTATCCATTCATCTGTTGATGGACATCTGGGCTCTTTACATAGTTTGGCTATTGTGGACATCGCTGCTGTAAATATTGGGGTGCATGTGCCCCTTTGAATTACTATGTTTGTATCCTTTGGCTAAATGCCTAGTAGTGCAATTGCTGGTTTATAGGGTAGTTCTCTTTTTGACTTTTTGAGGAACCTCCATACTGTTTTCCAGGGTGGATACACCAGTTTGCATTCCCACCAGCAGTGTAAGAGGGTTCCCCTTTCTCAGATCCTTGCCAACATCTGTTTTTTCTGAGTTGTTAATTTTAGCCATTCTGACCAGTGTGAAGTGATAGCTTATTGTACTTTTGATTTGTAGTTCCCTGATGATGAGTGATGTTGAGATTCTTTTCATGTGTCTCTTAGCCATTTGTATGTCTTCTTTGGAGAAATGTCTGTTCATATCTTCTGCCCATTTCTTGACTGTATTTTTTGGATTTTGGGAGTTGAGTTTGAGAAGTTCTTTATATATTTTGCATACTAAGCCTTGATCTGATATGTCATTTGCAAATATCTTCTCCCATTCCATAGGTTGTCTTTTAGTTTTGTTGATTCTTTCCTTTGCTGTGCAAAAGCTTTTTAATCTGGTGAAGTCCCAGTAGTTCATTTTTGCTTTTGTTTCCCTTACATCTGGAGACTTGTCTAGCAGGAATTTGCTGTGGCTGAGGTCAAAGAGGTTGCTGCCTGTGTTCTCCTCCAGCATTTTTTCTTGATAAAAACCCTCAAAAGAGTAGTGATAGAGGGAATTACCTCAACATCTTAAAGGCCATATATGAAAGACCCACAGCTAATACCATCCTCAGTGGGAGAAAACTGAGAGCTTTTCCCCTAAGGTCAGGAACACAACAGGGATGCCCACTCTCAGCACTGTTGTTCAACATTGTACTGGAAGCCCTAGCCTCAGCAATCAGACAACAAAATAAATAAGAGGCGTCCAAATCAGCAAAGAAGGAGTCAAACTTTCACTATTCACGGACAACATGACACTCAATGTAGAAAACTGACAAGATTCCTCCAAAAAATTGCTAGAACTGACACAGGAATTCAGCAAAGTCACAGGATATAAAATCAATGCTCAGAAATTGGTTGCATTTCTATTCATGAACCATGAAGCAGCAGAAAGGGAAGTCAAGGAATAGATCCTGTTTATTATTACACCAAAACCCACAAGATACCTAGGAATCAACCTAATCAGAGTTTGTAAAAGAACAGTACTGTAAAAAATATAGAACACTTACGAAAGAAATTGAGGAAGACACAAAGAAATGGAAAAACATTCCATGCTCATGGATTGGAAGAGCAAATGTTGTTAGAATGGCTGTACTACCCAAAGCAATCTATACATTTAATGTAATCCCTATCAAAATAACACCAGCATTTCTCACAGAACTGGAACAAGCAATCCTAAAATTTGTGTGGAACCAGCAAAGACCCTGAATATCCAAAGTAATGTTGAAAAAGAAAACCAAAACTGTGGCATCATAATTCTGGACTTCAAGCTGTATTACAAAGCTGTAATAATCAAGACAGTATGGTACTGGCACACACATTGATCAATGGAACAGAACAAAGAACCCAGAAACAGACCCCCAACTCTATGGTCAACTAATCTTCGACAAAGCAGAAAAGAATATCCAATGGAATAAAGACAGTCTCTTCAACAAAGGTGTTGGGAAAATTGGACAGCCACATGCAGAAGAATGAAATTGGACCTCTTTTTACACCATACACAACAATAAACTCAAAATGGATAAAGAACTCAGTGTGAGACAGGAATCCATCAAAATCTTAGAGGAGAACACAGGCAGCAATCTCTTTTTATCTCTACCAAACAATAATCATGTATGTTGGTGTAGACAAGAATTACTTACATTGCTATCAGCTTGGCACAAATTAATGTTTATCACAACAACATTGTAAAAAGGACTTATTGCTAGAACACAATCAAAAGTACACATCATTTTATTTTTATTTTTTTAAACATTCTGTTTTACTGTATTTCATCATGATGTGTACCTTTAATCACCATCCCCTGTTTCTCCCATCCCTCCAACCACCTTCTCTCTGGTAACCATGTTTGTTCTCAATTGTTAAGAGTCTGTTTCTCTCACTTTTCCCCCCTTTGCTCATTTGTTTTTTTTTCTTAAATTACACATATGTATGAAATCATTTGACCTTTGTCTTCCTCTGACTGAGTTATATCGCTGAGCATTATACTTTCTGGGTTTTTCCATGTTGTTGCAAATGGCAGGGTTTATTCTTTCTTATGGCTGAAAAATATTATATATAAGTGTATGTGTGTATATATATTTGTATGTATATACATGCATGTGGTATGCACATGTATATGTACATATATATATACACACACATATATGTACACTTACACTTACATACACTTACACACCACTTACATACCACTACTTCTTTATCCATTCATCTATTAATGGACACTTAGGCTGCTCCCACAGTTTGGCTATTGGAAATAATGCCACAATAAACATAGGGGTCATGTATCCCTTTGAATTAGTGTTTTTGTATTTTGGGGGTAAATATCCAGTAGTGAAATTCCTGGATCATAGGGTAGTTCTGTTTTTAATTTTTTGAGGAAACTCCATACTGTTTTCCACAATGGCTGCAAGAGTTTGCATTCCCACCAAGAGTGAGTGCAAGAGAATCCCCCTTTCTCCACATCCTTGCCAACACCTATTGTTTCTTGTTTTGTTGTTGTTGTTTTCTTTAAGTAAGCTCTATGCCCAGCATGGGGCTTCAACTCATGACCCCAAGATCAGGAGTCACATGCTCTATTGATTGAGGCAGCCAGATGCCCTGTGTCTTGTGTGGTTTTTTTTTTTTTAGCCATTCTGACAGGTGTGACATGATATTTCATTGTAGTTTTGATGTGCATTTCCCTGGTGATGGGTGACGGTGAGCATCTTTTTTTTTTTTGACTGTTATAGATGAAAGATGGGTGAGCATCTTTTCATGGGTCTGTTGGCCATCTGTATGTCTTCTTTGGAGAAATATATGTTCATGTCTTCTGCCCA
Organism: Ursus arctos; assembly: GCF_023065955.2. Classification (NCBI taxonomy): domain Eukaryota; kingdom Metazoa; phylum Chordata; class Mammalia; order Carnivora; family Ursidae; genus Ursus; species Ursus arctos. The sequence continues at coordinate 18,591,509 of NW_026622786.1, read as the reverse complement.
TTCCTTAATTGGATGATTTGAGCTTTGAGTATTGAATTTTATCATTTCTTTATATATTTTGAATATTAACCCTTTATCGATATGTCATTTGCAAATATCTTTTCCCATTCAGTATGTTGTCTTTTAGTTTTGTTGATTGTTTCCTTCACTGTGCAGAAAGTTTTTATTTTGATGTGGTCCCAATAGTTTATTTTTGCTTTTGTTTCCCTCGCCTCAGGAGATATATCTAGACAAATGTTACCATGGCTGATGTCAGAGGGATTACTGTCTGTACCCTCCAAGGATTTTTTATGGTTTCAGGTCTCACATTTAGGTCTTTAATCCATTTTGAGTTTATTTTTGTGTATGGTGAAAGAAAGTGATCCGGTTTCATTCTTTTGCATAGGGTGTCCAGTTTTCCCAACATCATTTGTGGAAGAGACTGTTTGTCTTTTTCTCATTGTATATTCATTCCTCCTTTGTTAACGATTAATTTACCATTAATTGTGGATTTATTCTTGCATTTTCTGTTCTATTCTATTGATCTATGTGTGTATTTTTATGCCAGTTCCATACTGTTTTAATTACTACTGCTTTGTAATATAACTTGAAATCTGGAATTGTGATACCTCCAAATTTGTTTTTGTTTTTTTTAAGATTACTTTGGTTATTCAGGGTCTTTTATGGTTCTATACAAATTTTAGGATTATTAATTCTAGTTCCATAAAAAATGCTATTGGTATATTGATAGGGATTGCATTAAATCTGTAGATTGCTTTGAGTAGTATTGACATTTTAATAATATTTGTTCTTTAAACCCATGAGCATGGAATGTCTTTCCATTTCTTTGCTTCATTTTGAATTTCTTTCATCAGTGTTTTATAGTTTTCAGAGTATAGGTCTTTCATCTCTTTGGTTAAGTTTATTCCTAGATATTTTATTGTTTTTAGTGTGATGCAAATGGGACAGTTTTCTTAATTTCACTTTCTACTTCTTCATTATTAGTGTATAGGAATGCAACAGATTTCTGTATATTGATTTTTGTATCCTGTGGCTTTACTGAATTTATCTATCAGTCCTAGTAGTTTTCTGGTGGAGTCTTTAGGATTTTCTATATACAGTATCATGTCATCTGCAAATAGTGAGTTTTACTTCTTCCTTACCAAATTGTCAGATTGCCATGACTAGGAATTCCAGTACTATGTTGAATAAAAGTGGTAAGAGAGAGCATCCTTGTCTTGTTTCTGACCTTAGGGGAAAAGCTTACAGTTTTTCACCATTGAATATGATGTTCACTGTGACTTTTTCATAGCTGGCTTTATTTTTGTTGAGGTATGCTCCCTCTAAAGCTATTTCATTGAAAATTTTAATCATGAATGGATGTTGCACTTGTCAAATGCTTTCATGTTGATTGTTTTGTGAGTATTGAACCATCCTAGCATCCCAAGAATAAATCCACTTCATTGTGGTGAAATTTTTTTTAAATTTTGTTTTCAATGTATAGTTGGATTCAGTTTGCTAATGTTTGTTGAGGATTTTGCAAATATGTTTATCAGAGATGTTGACCTGTGGTTCTTCTTTTTGTTGTGTCTTTATCTGATTTTGAAATCAGGGTAATGCTGGCCTCCTAGAACGAATTAGGAAGTTTTCCTTCCTCTTCTAGTTTTTGGAAAAGTTTGAGAAAAGTAGGTACTAACTCTTCTTTAAATGTTTGGTAGAATTCACCTGTGAGGCCACCTGGTCGTGGACTTTTGTTTGTTGGGAGTTTTTTTTATTACTGATTCAATTTCATTGTCTATTCAAATTTTCTATCATTTCCTGCTTCAGTTTTGGTAGGTTATTTGTTTCTAGGAAATTACCCAATTCTTATTTCTAGGTTGTATATAATATATATATATATATATATATATATATATATATATATATATATATATATGTATGTATATATTTTAAAAATATTTCTTACACTCCTTTGTATTTTTGTGGTGTCATTTGTTCTTTATCATTTCTAATTTTATTTATTTGAGTCCTGTCTTTTCTTTTTATTTTTCTTTTTTCCTTTTTTTTCTTATTTTGGATGAGTCTTGCTAGAGCTTTATCAGTTTTGTTGATCTTTTCAAAGAACCAAAAAAGATCCTGGTTTCTTTGATCTGTTCTACTATTTTTCTAGTTTCTGTATCATTTATTTCTGCTCTATTCATTATTATTTCCTTCCTTCTGCTGTATTTCAGTTCTGTTTGTTCTTTTTTTAACTCCTTTAAGTGTAAGGATAGGTTGTTTATTTGAGATTTTTCTTACTTCTTGAAGTGAGCTTATTTTGCTGTAAACTTCCTTCCTTTGCTATATCCCAAAGATTTGGGATTGTGTTTTCATTTTTATTTGCCTCCAGGTATATTTTTATTTCATCTTAGATCTTCTGGATGACCCATTCATTTTTTGGTAGCATGTTATTTAACCTCCATGTACTTGTGGTCTTTCCTGATTTTTTCATGTGGTTGATTTCTAGTTTCATAGCACTGTGTTCAGAAAAGAGGCACAGTATAACTTCAATCTTTTTGAATTTGCTGAGACTTGTTTTATGGGCTCACATGTGATTTCTTCTGGAAAATGTTCCATGTGTACTTAAAAAGAATGTGTATTTTTCCATTTTAGGATGGAACGTTCTGAATATATCTTTTAAATTCATCTGGTCCAGTGTTCAAAACCACTATTTCCCTGTTGATTTTCTGTTAGATGGTCTCTCCATTGATGTAAGTGGGGCATAAAATCCCCTGCTTTTTTTGTATTACTATAGATTAGTTCTTTTATATTTGTTATTAACTTTTTTATGTATTTGGATGCTCTCATGTTGGGTGCATAAATACTTACAGTTGTTATGTCTTTTTGTTGAATTGTTTCTTAATGATCAGATTGTGTCCTTCTTTGTCTCTTGTTAAAGTCTTTGTTTTAAAGTCAGTTTTTCTGATGAAAGTATTGCTACCCCAGCTTTCTTTTCACCTCCATTTCCATAATAAATATTTCTCCACCCCACCTCTTTCAATCTACATGTGTCTTTCGGTCTGAAGTGAGCCTCTGTAGGTAGCATATAGAAGTGTCTTTTTTTTTTTTTTTTATCATTCCATCACCCTGTGTCCTTTTGGTTGGAGCATTTAGTCCAATTACATTCAAATTAATTATTGATAGGTATGTATTTATTGCCATTTTGTTATTTGTTTTGTGTTTTTGTGTATCTTCCCTTGCTGTCTTCTGTCACCATGAGTTGGCTTTCTTGAGGTATACACTTGGCTTCCTTTATCTTTTTTATTTATTTATTTGCATATCTATCACTGGCTTTTAATTTGTGGTTGCCCTTAGGTTTTATATAACATCTTTGTCATATAGCAGTCTATATTAAGTTGATGGTCACTTAAGTTTGAACCCGTTCTTTTTCTTTACTCCTCTCCACCCCTCCCCATGTTTTAGGTAAATGATGTCATACTTTATATCTGTTTATTTCGTGAGTACCTTGACTGATTTTTACACATATACTTTTTTTACTGCTTTTGTGCTTCCTACTTTTCCTACTTTTATTTATGGTCTGATGATCTTTCCTGTCCACTCAAAGAATCCTCACCATTTAGTATCTTGTTAACTATGGGTTTCTGCAAATACACTGTTAAGTTAAGGAGGTCCCCTCTGTTTCTAGAATGCTGAAGGAAATAAGGTGTGATATAAAATTATGAACAGACTGCAGGGAGTATTAACTGCTAAATTATGGAATTTTAACATAAATTAAGGAAATAATTAGAAGTTGTTAAATGCTGTTAAGCAAGTAACTATCAATAGAACAATTGGAGTGTGAGAGAACTAGATATAAAAAGGTCAATTTGGACAACTATTACAATAGTCCAGGTATGAGCCTGAAAGTTTCTGTACTAGTTTAATGTCTATGGAAGTAAAGATAAGATATGAGCAAGAATGAAAGAAGAGCTAGACTATGAGTAACAAGGGGCTGGTGTCAAGTCTGGCTGAGGTTTCAAGCGTGGATGGCATGAAGACACTAATAAGTACAGTGAAGTTACAAGGACAAGAGGAAACCAGAAGAAGGAACATAGAAAATTTGAGCTATAAATGGAATTGCAAGTTTATAATTATTTGTGAATTAGGAGGGAATTTTTAGGGGGTAGTTTTAACATCAGGTTTACGCATAGTTTTTACGCTCTACATCTAGATATACAATGAAGTAATTTGTTTATAATTATTTTATGTAATCCAGGAACATATTAGTTTGAGCTATATGGTTGAACTGTATAAAATTGAGATATCTTTTTTGTTTTACTATTTTTTATGGTTCACTCTAATTTTACAAATTTATAATCCTTATCTAAATTTATGATCCCTTTTGGTCTGGGGCACCTGCATGGCACAGTCAGTTAAGCATCTGCCTTGGACTCAAGTCATGATCCCAGGGTCCTGGGATCAAGCCCCATGTGGAGCTCTCTTCTGAGGAGGGTGCCTGTTTCTCTCTCTCCCTTCTGCCCCTCCCCCTGCTTGTGCTCTCTCTCTCTCCCTCTGTCAAATAAATAAATAAAGTTCTTAAAAAAAAATTAAAAGAATAAAACCTTTTGGTCAAATAGATGTATGAATTATTATATATATAATATATATAATCCATTTATCTATATTTCTATTTCTATGTATGATATTATGCATATATCCTATATATACATATACATTTATTTTAGTAAAGCAATAATGTGTATATATGGAACATTAATTACCACTCAAAGCAGAATTTAGAACACCATGCCAAGATCAAACACATTAATATTTTTTAACAAAAAGTTGATATATATACTGAATATCATAAAGTCAGGAAATAGCCTCATTTAATTTTGAAACAGATTTTGCTGTCAAATAGGTTATTTAGAATTTTGCTTTTCAGATTTCACAAGTGTAGAACAGGGTTTATAGACTTCCATGGACTACCTTATGCAATAAATCTTAGGTTCCTTTTTTGCATTAAATTTAAATATTTAAATCATAGGTTCCTTTTTTGCATTAAATTTAAATATTTAAATCACTTATTTATATTTGACTTTTATAATGAACCAAGACTTTAATGAAGATCATAGAACTAGATTGTTTTGTTTTCTTTGTGATGGAATAATCAAATATTATTGTTTGGCTAGACAATTCAGAATCAGAAATCATGACCTCCCATATCCTTAGGGAGAAACCTATCCTAGCAGTGAGCAATGCAGCTGTACACACTTGTAATTCAAAGGCACTGAGGCAAAAACTGTCAAAACATTACTAAAATTGACAAGGATATATGGTTCATTAGTCTAGGAACTGATGCATTATAAACCAGTTGGTGATCAGCTTAATAATTTGAATAAAGTTGCACATTTATGAAAAAAACAGTACTAGCTATTATAATTAAATTTCAAATCATGCTTGGAAGAGAGGCACATGGAATTGTGGGCATTTATCATGAGGTCAAATCTAATGCCTTTCAGAACAAAATAATCAATAATCAAATTTAAAATACTATTGTTTTAATTGAAAATTTCTTACTATTTTCTCAGTATTGAGTTTTTAGGCATGCCTGTGTCAAAAAGCCAATTCTTTGTTCATTAACATAGAATTAACTTATAAATGATTCAACATTCAGAATAGTTAAATAAGAAAAAAAAATAGTTTCACCTGCAGTTGGAAATATATTACATATCCTGGAGTTATATTTTCTGACTTCTGAGATTCAATCATGCATGCAAAGTATTTTTATTATTTACAGTTGACATTGTTTTTCTAACAAGGATTGTTCTAAAATTCCTTGCCCAGCAAAGATTCTGTATAAGGCATCACTTATAGTTCTTTACCTCATTTCATTTTTAACATGATAATTATATGGTTGTGTGAGAAGGGATGTATGTGTGTGAATAAAATGTAACTTACTGGTACAGAAAATTTTACCTGGAGGTGGAGTGCTAACATAAACCTAAAGTGTGAGGAAATGTCTCAGAGCTTGGGCAGTTGGTGATGAAAATAGATACTGCATCAGGGAAAAAATGATAAGGCTCTTGATAAAACTATTGCCTTTACTAACACAGAAAGCAGACCATATTCCCACCAAGCCTATTATTTGCTCTAGGGGAACGTATTAACAAAAGTTACAATGATGATATGTGATCACTCTTTTCATAAAATTCTGTAAGGGGGGATAAAGTCAAACAAGAAAACAAAAATTACATACCTTGTAGACAGATATGGAAAGGGAAACAATATAGTTAAGAGAAACGTTTCTTTTTCATTTTGTCATAAATTCATTATCATTAATTTGAGGAGAAAAGAGATGTGCATAGCATAAAGACCAATATGTACAATCTTTTCTAAGCTCAAGAATTATGACAAGATGAGAAGTTTGGCAGTATTTGCAGAAGAGATTTGGGAGAAGAAAAGAAAAGAATAGGAAAAAAAAAAACAACACAGAAACTGATTAAGTTTTTAGGGGATTTGATTGTTAAAAGAAACATAAGCCCTGCCTGTGAAAAGCCTCTGTACTGTCTCTAAATCAATCCCAGCCTTTGAAACTACACCAACAGAATGCAGATTCTGAAAGCTATGGTTCTGCTGAGCCACTTTTGATCATAAAGTCTAGAACAATATTCTAACAGAAGGAAGAACAACACAATAGAGGGAACCAGAAAATGTTGATGTGACTATGGAGCAGAACAGTCACTTCAGACCAGGACTCTATATCTAGATTGTTTCATGAGAGAAAAACTCTTGTCTGGGCCAGTGTTTTCTGGAGTGTTCTTCTTACAGTTCATATCATGTACCCTGAAGGTACAAAATGAAAGTGCCAGATTGTATTAAATAATCTGTTCCAGATGATATGTGCATTATAAAGTAGATAGGATGATGAGTGGAAAGGACAGAATAGTAATTAACTGAATCAGGGATGTCTGTTCCTAACTAAAATAGAATGGATTGTGGCATATTAATGTTTCCACAGGTAAACTAAAAATTTAAATGAAGAAAGAAAGAAAAGAAAGAAAGAAAGAAAGAAAGAAAGAAAGAAAGAAAGAAAGAAAGAAAGAAAGGGAAAGAAAGAAAGGCATTTGAGAACTGCAGAAGCAAGCCCAACTTGAAAGGACAAGATCACACAATAGGAAGATCCATTCCATGTGGAGTATTTACTGCTTCTGGGTGCTAGGCAGGAGGCTGAGAATCTGAGTCACTGATAAAAGGGATAAATACCTGATTTTAAACCCCAGCAGAGTTTTTGGCAATTTTGTTAGTACAAGTTTTCAAAAATTAGAGAGTTGAACAGCTAGAAACTATGAAAGTGGAGGGGCAGAAAATTGAAATTGATATTTAATCTGTTTTCTCATTAAAACATTTATAAAATTCAAAATCTATTCAGAACAAGAGCCCAACAAATTGGAGACTTCTTTGAAAAGCAGAACAGAGACTTGTTTCTGCCTAGAATGTAGAAAGCTGAAAAGAATGTCACTCATTCTGAAAACACCAGATGATCTACAAAACCATGTTTTGTTTTTTTTTTTTGAACCTATTAGAGAACTCAGGTCACAAGTCAAATAATCTAAAATCTAAAGACAGGAGCTTCTAAGAGGAGATAGAGCTTCAACACTAGAACCTGGGTGAGAGATCACCCAGACATACAAGGGAGTAAGAATTCAGGTTAAAATTTTAACTAATTGCTAAGGTCTGGTTGTTGGCTGGCATGAGAATATAAAGTCCAAGGAGTCACAGACACAAGGGGAGATTGGACCGGTTATAGGCTCATCTCCATGAACCTCTATTGGGCACTTACAAAAATGATCATGGTCAAGACAGTAGTGCAGTCCTGGAGAAGAGGAAGAACTATAGCTGCAGGAAAGATACACGCTCTAACTCAGATTGTTTTCTCCTAAGTAACAACTGATTAGGCTTTTAGAGGAAGACCAATAGAAACCATTCCCCAGGAGACAGATGAATACTCCTTATGGCTAGGGAGTAAAAATGAATCAAACCCTTTACTCCCGAAGGAAGAGCAGGAACAATTCTGAGCCCAGACCATTGGAGGTCTTCTGCTGGTACAAGGACAGATCACTGAAAAAGGTCCATACCCCAAACTCTGGTACACAGACCCAGCCCAAGACTAGGGTTATTCTGGGACAACAGAAAACACTCTACCCAAACACCAGACTGCTAAATACTGAGTAAAAAGTGATGGCATTATACTGCTATGTAAGGGCAAAAATGTGAGAGTCTCACTCTGAGGCATTAAGTGCAGAGAAATGGACTAAATATGAGGTGAGAGCAGAAACTTTGGGGAAAACCTTCCCTTTAAGCACATGGTAACCATGTAAGAATTTGCACTGTTAAAAAGACTGACAGTAACATAGTTGCATAAAAATCCAAACTCAACTCAACTCTTGACTATATTGACTCAACTCTCCTCTCCCATTCATGCCTTAACATAAGAAATAGAACAGGTTTCAGGCATAAATCCTATTTACACGAGTTTGCTAGCATACATATGATGTTCAGCACTGAATCAAAAATTTAAAGACATATTAAAAAAAAAAAAAAGACAAGGAAAAACTATCCACTGTCAAGAGAGAAAGCAATCCAAAGGATCAAACTCAGATATGACACAAATGTTGGACTGGAAGTTTCAAAATACCTATAAGTAATATGTAAAAGACTCTAGTACAAAAGATGTCTAAAATAAATAAGCAGATGGAGAATTTCAGCACATAAATTTCAGCAAGGTACATTTCAAAACAAAAACAAAAAAATTAAAAATAAATATCTAGACATGCAATATTCAACTTATTAAAAAGCAACACTAAATAAAAATCTTACCACCTACCAAAAAACAAACTAAGAATTACAGTAAATTTCTTGTCAGAAATTATGCAGCCTAGAAGACAATGGGAGGAATTTTAAAGGGCCAGCGGATAAAAACTGTCTTCCCATAATTCTGTATCTTATGAAAATAGATTTCAAAAAGAAGGAAAAATAAAACCTTTTTAGATAAAAACTAGAGAATTATTGCCAGGAGACCTGCACTACAGGAAATGTTAAAATTATCAGACATACCAATATAATACCAGGAGAAACTGGGATCTACATAAACATATGAATAGCTATGGATAAATTTTAAATAATTGTAAATATAAAATGTTCTTCCTCACTTTTAATTACTCTAATGGCTAACTGTCTAAAGGCAAAAGAGGGGGCACCTTGATGCTCAGTCGGTTAACATCCTGCCTTCAGCTAAGGGTCCAAGGATCGAGTTCCATAGCAGTCTCCGTGCTCACCGGGGAGCCTGCTTCTCCCTCTGCCTCTGCCTACTCATGCTCTCTCTGTCTCTCTCTGTCAAATAAATAAATGAAATATTTTTTAAAAAGGCAAAAGAGTAGCAGTGTATTGTGAGTTTATGGCAAATGTAAACATAAAATGAATAACAATAGCAAAAGAAAGCCATTCCTAAAAAAATCTTAGCCAGCTAGGAATAGAAAGGGTATCAAAAAATAACCCACTGCTGCCCTTGTATCTAATATGAAGTCTGAATGCTTCTCCCCTAACATCAGGCACAAAGAAAGATACCTGGTCTCATCACTTCTATCCAACAACCTAGAGAATATCTTTGCCAGTATAACAAGGTAATTAAAAGAAACTAAAGTCATACATATTTGAAAGGAAGAAAGAAAATTGTCTCTATTCACATATAACATGAACTTCTATGTAAAAATCCCCAATAATCTACACAATGCTTCCAGAACTAATCGGTGAGTTTAGCAAGGTGCAGTATACAAAGTCAATATACTAACAATAAACAATTAGGAATTGAAATAAAAATCAGTAGCTTTTACTAGAGCACTAAAAATATGAAATACATAGGTATAAACTTTACAAAACGCATGCAAGATCAGTACGGTGAAACCATAAACACTGTTGAAAGAAACAAGAGAAGAGTTAAATTGATAAAAATAATATTTAGATATCAGTTGGTCTCAATTATATTTGTGAATTGGACACAATCTCACTCAAAATATCATCAAGGTATTTTGTAGAAATCAATGAGCTGAACTAAAATGTATATGGAAAGGCAAAGGAAATATAATATCCAAAACAAATTTTAAAAATAACAAAGTTGGAAGATTCACAGTACCTGATTTCAAAACATATAATAAAGCTACAGTAATCAAGAGAGCCTGGTATTGGCATAATGATCAACAAATGGATCAGTGGAACAGAATAGAAAGCCAAGAAATAGATCCAAGCTTATACAGTCAGATGATTAAAAAAAAAAGAAAAGCGACAGACTAGTCCAATAGGAAAGAGATACTTGAAACAAATGGTGTTGGAATAAGTAGATATCTATATGGAGTATAAGGGAAAGACTCTGACATCTATCTCAAATTATATGCAAAAATTAATTTCAGATAAACCATAGATCAAAAGGTAAAAGCAATAATTGCAATAATGCTTCTGGAAGAAAATGTATGAGAATATTTTCATGACTGTGTAGGTAAGATTTCCTCAGGACATGGAATACAATACACAGAAAATAAATTTTATTAGTCTTCATCACTGAAAAACTTCTGGTATTCAAAACCAAACCAAACCAAACCAAAACAAAACAAATAGGTATAGCTTTTCAATTTCTAAAGGCAGTATTATTGTACTACTTTTTTTTTTTTTAAGATTTTACTTATTTATTTGACAGAGAGAGACAGCCAGCGAGAGAGGGAACACAGGCAGGGGAAGTGGGAGAGGAAGAAGCAGGCTCCCAGCGGAGGAGCCTGATGTGGGGCTTGATCCCAGGACTCCGGGATCACGCCCTGAGCCGAAGGCAGACGCTTAACGACTGAGCCACCCAGGCGCCCCCAGTATTATTGTACTACTTTTAAAACAAACTTGACCAAACACGGAAAGAAGTGTTTTATTGGTTTTAATTTTCTAATAATTTAATTCAGGTAAACGAACTCATTTTTTTCTGGTGTGATCTTTAAACCAGTTACATAAGCTACATGACTCAGTTCCCTGGGCCCAGTACAGTACTACTGGAACAATCTCATGTCATTCAGCCAGGAAATCTGTGCATAGCTAGCATCTCAGTTCATTCCTATTACACATTCATTTGAAATTACTTTAGATAAAATCCATATTCTGCACACCAGTTGAATTTAGCCTATTTGATTGTCTCAGCAAAACTGCAATTCACCTTATAAATGTACTTGTTGCTTCTATTCTTCTTCCCATTTCGTACCATTATATTCTCTGCCCTTACTTCTGTGGCATACTGTGCCCCATTTCTATAGCTATACAGCGCCATAACCTGATCTCCTTCAAGTAATCTCTTATTCCTTCTTTTGTAAGTTCGCTTTGGGTTGTACTACAAATAAGAGAATAAATATTAATACCAGTATTGACCTTAAGAATAATTCCAAGTATGTTCATTTTTTAATCTATCGTGCAAGAAAAAAATTCAAAGTTTTGTTTTCCCTGGATAGCTCTGCACAATGCCTGGAATAGAACACTCTCACAATAATCCATTCTCACACTTGGCTCACATTTCTGCCTGCACTATCATAAACATTCAGTATTGTTCGTCTAATGAAATAAACACTGAATATGGGAATAATGATAACGGACTTACATAAATCTGAACATTAACAAAGTAATTTTATGTTTATCTTGGTCTCTCCCAAGAAACACAGGGTTGAGTGAAATCATTATATATGGATAAGGAAACTGAGTCATGGAAAAATTAAGAATTGAAAGGATATCAACTCATTCCTGCCACTACTAGTCAAGTGGGTCACTATGCTGGTCAATGGAAGGTGGTGGAAGCAAGACTTAATATTTGGTGCTACATCTCCTCCAATAATCTATTCTGCCTCTTGGGCTTTTGTGACAAACTTTCTCCTTCAGATCTTGGTGCTTAATTTGAGTTCATTTATAAAGAGTATTAGAGAAGTCCAGACAAATATTTTTATCCATTAGCATCTTCATGAAGAATCTTCAGGGAAGTGAGAAGTCATAATGGGAAGCAGATTGGGAAGGGAAATAGATATTGTAATATTATTCTTGTACTTTATTAGCAAATATTAAATTTCATAGTTTGCTTGGTTTCCAACTTACTCAACCATGGTCTAAATCAATGCTGAATATGACCAGTATCTTTGTCTAAAAACAAACACAAAAATTCTTCTGCCAAAACAATAATACCATAGAAAGAATGCTCAGAGACTTCACTGTGATATTAATAAAGGAAACCCACTGCAGGAATATAGAATCTTCTAGAACTCAGCTGTACAAAGTAAACATATCCTTTTTTGTAACTACTGTCATGTATGCAGGTAATCACCCAAGGATATAGAGATCATACCAGACCTACTCATCTCTGGAAATACAACAAGTTATAAAGCTGGTGTTACCCTTAAACTAGTAGCTATTGAATTGCATTTTAAGTATCATCATGCCTTGTAGCATGGAATTTTGCTTTTAAGATCATTTTAATCTTGGAATCTTTATTCATTGTTGTTGTACAAGGGACAGCAGCTTCAAATCTTAGAGTGAACTAAACACCTTACGTAAAAGGACAGGTGTTTCCACTTCCCTGTTAATGACTCTCTAAGTGTGGATGATGATGATCCTTATCAGTCATTACTAAATTTACTTCACAGAAATTAAGAATTAAATTACAGTTTCAAGGCTCATTAGGTCTTGTTAAATTTGTTGAATTGCCCACGTGTGTATGTCTTGTCCTCCATGGGATATCTGTAAGGCAGGTGTTTCAATTCATTTTAAGTTTGTTGCATTCTATTCTGCCCAAAGATTATTATACAATTGTGTTTGAAATTCCAGGTTGGGTTCTTATATTTGAAGATCAGACTTCAAATAGTCATATTTGACTATCAAGATTAGCATAAAGAAGAATAATATGGAAATGGTCTCTTATGGGAGCTTTTAAAAAGGAGTATTGAATGTGAAATTCAAGGGCAGAGTAGGGACCATTTTCCAAATTTTATGTCTTTCTCACTTGTCTCAATATTCTGATGCCAAATAATTCCAAATACAAGTGCAAGTGGAAATATCTTTTACATTTTTATCCATGCCTATGGGGATGTGTTTTTTAATGCACTCAAAGTACAACTCATTTCTCTTTGTTTGAATGCAGGGGATATTAAATCAGATAAAAATTACTGCTCTTGTATAAGTCCTTTCTGCCCCTATTGTCTATATACTCTCTTTGGCAAAAGGAAAATGCCCCAGACAATGTCACCTTCAATTTAATGTTCTCCTTTGAAAACTTAAACCAAATCAAACAAACTGTATATTTTGGGGGTACAGAAAAGAACTAAATTCAGAAGCAGTTCAAATAACTGTCTGAGCTTGATAGCAAATGTATATATTTGAAAATCAACCACTCTGATATGATTAGAGAATTACATAATATTTGGAAGATCAATTAACATACCTGATCTGTTATTTCATAATATCGTGAAATTCTGTAGTTCGTGCTAAATTTACATTGGAATTTTCGAAACACAATGAATTCTCACATCAAATGTCTTACGGAGGTATCCTGAGGCAATGCAATGTCACAAAAAGAGAGAAGAAATTGAGAATGGATTTCAGCTTTTTTTTTAATAATGATTTTTATTATGTTATCTTAGTCACCCTACAGTATATCCTTAGTTTTTGATGTAATGTTCCATGATTCATTATTTGCGGGATTTCAGCTTCTTTAATCCCTGTTTAGTTTCTTCTCCACCAGATACTAGTGCCTATATTTAAGAATGAGAAGAAATACCTTACCTGACATTGATGATGATGATGGTGGTGGTGGTGGTGGTAGTAGTAGTAATAGTAATAGTAATAGTAGTAGTAGTAGTAATAATACCTGAAGCCAGTAACAACTATAAAATTACTCAAGGACTGTTTGTTATCCCTGTGCACAGAATGTCAGTAATTTTTCTTAGATCGTGAAACCAAAAGTAGGACAGTTTGTGAAATAAATGAGAGTTTAATGGTCAAAAGCAAAACCTGTAGCAGATTTGCTCAAGAAGCCAGTGTTCTGCACCCCACCATTAATACCTGAGGAAATAGTGCAGCAATATATCCTGTCGTCCGCCTATACACCCACACTGTCATGGCAAATCAATATTCAAATCCTTGAAGAGTTTCCCAAAAAGCACTATTTACAGTTGTTATCACTGAAACAAAGACAACTGAGTTTTCTAATTTATATATGCCTTCCCACATTGAGACTGTGACTGAAGTGTAAATTCTTGATACCTTCTCAATACAACCCTAAAAGGCCAATACAGTAGAATAATTTTGGTCTAACAATTTATGACAGAGTAAAGGATAATAATTCAGAATATAGTCAAAGTCAAATATCTCAATGGCTGATATACCACTTTTCTCAATATCTGGGTTCTAAACATTTCAAAAAAACAGGTACAAGTGAAAAGAGTCTTAACTTCGTGTGACCTTGAAGAATCTCCTACTTAGTGTAAGATTAAAAAGGATAATATAGTGGCAAGTAGGTCAGGATTTGTTAAGAGGGGAAAATGGGATTGTGCTTATCATCTGCTAAGCATAGGGCGTGGCATAGATTAGGCACCAAAAAATATAAACTTTTGTTATTAACTATGGTTTTTAATCTTACTATTGTTAAGAGTTACTCAAATCATCATTGTTTCTCAGAGGTATGGCTCACATACCATTTATTCTACAAACTGTGGGCTGTAACAATAAATGTTACATAAATGGAATTTGAAACCATTAAGGCCTCTGTTACAACTACAGTTAAAACATGAAAACATTAATCAGTAGATTCCATTACTCTAATAGTAGGCAAAAATATAACTCTAAAAATTAGCACTTAAGCTTTTTGAAGTACTGCCTAGAATGCTTCCAAGTTTCAAGACACTCTACACATACCAGAAATTTCTTTCCTGAATCTCTGCTAATGTTTAGTGTCATATCAGAAGCAAATTTTTAATGGCAATAATTCATAGCATGATTTCGCAAATGACAAAAAAGAATTTCTCACTTCAGGCTTTGATTAAAAAACACTGATTCAGAGGAGAGTCCAGACTTTTCCAGGGACCAACATATTTAAAATGCCAGCCTGGCTTTTTATGTTGTTGTTGTTTTTAATCCAGTGGATGTATTTTCTCTGCAGAATTATTGTACCCTCTATTATTTTCTGTACTAAGGCAGCAAAAGAAACCAAAATAGAAGCCTTATAAAATTAATAATTAAATATTGCCTTAAGATGCAGTAATTTTGCTGATGAAACATGTTTTTTTCCTTGAGGTCTGTTGAAATTCAAAACCCATAATGAATTGGGATTACAGTACCTAATAATCAGGTTTTGAAAAATGCACTGGAATTCAGCTCATAACTCTAATAAAAAATTTCCAAAGGATAAATCATTTATAAAATATCTATATATGGTAGTCTGTACATCCAAATACATTTTTAATTCTAAATTTTTCTACAGCTTTCCTTTTGCTCAGTGTTTCCCAAATATACATATGACGATATCCAAAATAACAACCAGAAAAGTTAAGATGATAGCAAAAAAGATCACACTATCAAGCCATTCAATAATTTAATATTACCTCATATTGACTAGTGATGCATTTTTATTCATAATTTAAATATAGGTAATTCAAATAGAAATATACATTTATAAATACCACAGTTAATGGAAGTACATAAAATCATGTGTAAAGATATTTTAATGTCTTCCGTTTGTTCTTCATATAAATTAAATGATCTATTTCCTTCATTAGTTTTACAACATTGGAGTCCTTCTCATATCGAAATTACACAAGTTAACTCCCTTTTTACAAAAACAAAATTTTAAGAAGATGATTATTTTTCTATAAAAGAAAAAAATTGCCAATTAAATTGTGTGTTTAAAAGGGTGTGTTTTTTCAAGACCACATTGAGATACCACCTTACACCAGTTAGAATGGCAAACATTGACAAGGCAAGAAACAACAAATGTTGGAGAGGTTGTGGAGAAAGGGTAACCCTCTTACGCTATTGGTGGGAATGCAAGTTGGTACAGCCACTTTGGAAAATAGTGTGGAGGTTCCTCAAAAAGTTAAAAATAGAGCTACCTTATGACCCAGCAATTGCACTACTGGGTATTTACGCCAAAGATACAGATGTAGTGAAAAGAAGGGCCACAATGCACCCCAATGTCCATAGCAGCATTGTCCACAATAGCCAAACTGTGGAAGGAGCTGAGATGCCCTTCAACAGACGAATGGATAAAGAAGATGTGGTCCATATATAGAATGGAATATTACTCAGCCATCAGAAAGGATGATTACCCAACATTTACATCAACATGGATGGAACTGGAGGGGATTATGCTAAGTGAAAGAAGTCAAGCAGAGAAAGACAATTATCATATGGTTTCACTTATTTGTGGAACATAAAGAATAGCATGGAGGACATTAGGAGAAGGAAAGGAAAAATGTAGGGGGCAAAATCAGAGGGGAAGATGAACCATGAGAGACTATGGACTCCAGGAAACAAACTGAGGGTTTTTTGAGGGGAAGAGGGTGGGGGAATGGTTTTTCATGGTGATGAGTATTAAGGAGGGCATGTATTGCATGGAGCACTGGGTGATATATGCAAACAATGAATCATGGAACACTACATCAAATCTAACGATGTACTGTATGGTAACTAACATAACATAATAAAAAAATTCTTTTAATAAATAAAAGGGTGTGTTTTTTCTAACAATTTCTTTGTTTTATAAAGCATCCATGAATCTCTGTGTTTGAATAAATATATCAAATCAAATCACCTAGTGCCTGCTGTATATACCCTTAAAAAATACAATTATGTTGTCTTACCTTATTATTTTCTACCAGCAATAGAAACTCATGCTCCAAATAAATAATATACTGGTATAAACATATCAACATAGGTCTTTTCTAAATTTCTCCATTTATTTCTTAAAACCTTGACTATATACATTTTTTTACCTTAATATTTTAGGGTTCTTTTCAGATAAACTTCAAACAAGTACACAAACCTATAATCAATTATATTTGTATAAGTTCTAGTTTTTCTTTAATTTCTTTAATTTTTCTTGGTTATTTTTAAACCATTTTTTAAATTATTTCTAATGTTTTATGATGTTCTTGTTAAGAATTTCAGAATATGTTGCAATTTTTCCTTACTCTATCTGGATTAATTGTACCACAACTTTCATCCCTGGGAAGCATCCTTTGAAGACGTTTACAAAGTGAATGTGAATCCAGTGGGAGCTGTTCTGTCACTTAGGTTTAGCTGATGGTACCTGATGGAATAAACATGCTAAGGTTGCTTGTAAATGGTTCCAATGGATTGATTTGAAATATAAATTCCTTTGTAGTTTAGATTCTAACCATTTTAGGGAATACTTCCTAAGATTCCAGTCAAGAAAATGGCAATCTGAGTCATTTTTTCCCCAGGATTCTGAGATTTAATCTGGAGGGGTCTCATACAGAATACGATTTGCTCCAAAGAAGACAAATTTCTTGGTACTAAGTGAATGGACTAACTAACTCTCATGGACTTTCACTTACTGAGAGTGCTATGTGGGAATGTGATTGGACCACCACTCTACCCTTCCTCCTATCAAAACCACAAAAAGGACGAAACCAAAATATCAGTATACGCTTTTGCAATAATCTGGTTTTTGTTCTTACAAAATATATGACAATGAACAGATTTGGAATTATTGTTGACATACATTTTTGATGTAATATTAAATATTAGTATCATTGAAAAGTCCCAATTGTTAAGAGGAAGCTTGGGAACTGCCTCTATCTCCCTTCACTCCCTATTCAACTAGATTTTTATATTTTTAGCTTACCCTCTAAACTAAAGCTGACCCTGTACTGTTGCTTTCTATTCTATTCAAGTGATGTGTTTAGCTAGCCAATATAACCTGTTAACACATTGAATTTCCTAGTAGTGATTCAGTAGCTGTCACAGGAATCAGCATGGGAACACCTAAATGCTATAGATGGCTTCCTATTGATTGCTAGAAAAACACACAAATAAAATGTGAACTCTAAAAAATCTATTTACAGCCATAGATGTAATCCTTAAGTACAGTTTCCTGATTTTCAGCTGCCTTTGCTTGAGCAACTCTTTCCTTTCAAGGACATCCATTACAGAGCAACGTTATAATAAAGCCTACGATTACAGGGTATTCAGGAAACACCTATCCTTTAATTTAAAAATAAATAAATATCACTTTCTTGACAATAAACTAATAAACCCACTTGACCAGACTTTATATCCATGTCAGAGTCCACTGCATAATCAATGTTTGTATGACAAACCACCATTTTGAGGACACAATGGCAAATTGAAAAACCTACGGGAGTGATATGTCTTAAATTGAATTCCTCTTCAGACACTTCCGTGTGTCCTTAGTCTATCTCAACTGCTTTGAGTCTCAGTTTTTCTTATCTGCAACATGAAAATACTAGTTCTTCCTATTGCTAGAATTACAACATTCAGAGAGTTTCAGGATTCTATGACAACTTAAAGGTTATCTCATCTAGTATCTTCATTTTAAATTTAGAAACTGAAGACCAGTATCTGGGCTCAACTGTAGTCTGAAGGTTACTCCTGAGACAGAAATAACAGGGATGATATTCACAAATTTAAGAACTCGAAAGCAGGGGCAGCCATCAGGCAGAATTAATGACAGCTAACTAGAACACCTGCTTGCTGTAAACAACCGATTATGCCTCTCCTAATGTGTACTGGTTGGGTAATGTATTAGTTTGCCAGGGCTGCTGTAACACAGTACCACGGACCGAGTGGCTGAAACAACAGAAAAGTATTGTCTCACAGTTCTAGTAGCTAAAAGTTCAAGATCAAGTGTTGGTAGGTGTACCTTCTGAGGGCAGAGAGAATCTATTCTATGCCTCTTCCCTAGGTTCTGGTACTTTGCTGGGAATTTTTGGCATTTCTTTGTTTGTAGAAGAATCCAAATAAGGTCACATTCTAATGTACTGGAGTTTTGAACTTCAACATATGGTGGAAGTGGGACACATTTAAACCCATAGTAAGTAGAATAAAAATGTAGTATATAAAGATGATACAACATGAATTATCAGTATTCTATTGGTAAACTTAAATGTTCCTCAAAATAGTCAGTAATTTGTCTCTCATAGTGCCATTGATTTTCCAGTAATTCTTTTTCTCTAGAAAAGTGTATAGAAAAATGTCACCAGAAATAAATTGATATGTACCTTTAAACTATTTGTAATAGTAATAAAATTGATATCTTTATGACCAAAACTTGGAAAATCTATCCAACATTGCTAGAAACCATGGTTTTAGGAACATCTAACATGTTACATTCTGGTACTGTAACCCTTATTCCTTAATGTCAGCAGCCAATAAAATGAACACATTAAGTAAGGATAGCATCACCAAGGGTTGGACAGGGATTTGCAACAGCTAAACATTTCTCAAGTTTTAACAATGGCAATGACAATTCAGAAAGAAACAAGAAAAGATAATGCAATAAAATTTCCAACTAACAACCAAACCACGAGTTATATGCACACATACATACATACGTACGTGAGCATCATAAGAAATGAGACTTGTGTCCTGAATTCCCCCTGAGAAAGGGAACACTCTGGTTTGACTTCATAAAGACACCCCTGGCCTGCCCAATTCAGATAGCCAGAAGAGACATTAAATGCAAACTTGAGGTCTTAATGCCAGTGCTGAGGTTTCCCCAGTACAAAGCCGAGATGCGTTTTATGTCCTTGAGCTTTATGAGGGTAATATGTTATAAATATGTAGTCAAGTAATAGATAAGCCAGATACTTTAGGGCTGTAGCTGTGGACATTTGCTTGAGAGAGAAAGTGCTTGGGGCATAGTTTTATTGAGGGGCCGTATTTCATCACAATATCTTCTACTCTAGCTTATAAGAGTAAATACAGTGGAGCTCATTTAAAAAATCTCCTAAAGACTGTCTTTGGAGAGAAAGAGAGTTCTGGTTTACCAGTACTACCATTGCTTTTTTCTTTTTACTACTTTTTCCATTGAATAAATGATGATGACCAGGGACCATTAGCACTTTGGAAATAACATTAACTCCTTCAGGCCATTGGGGTATCCAAATGAGTCACTTTAAACTATAAAGTTGTTGCAGAATTTTTTAACTCTACTGTATGTCATATTTGATCAATAGATGGCAGCTCTCCCATCATTTACATTCAAATAATTTTGTCAAACATTTTTTTCTTTTTGGCATCTTTCACTTGGAATGTATCTCGGTAATTACTAACGTAATTTAACTAAGTAACTTAACTCCTAAAAGTCATTTTCTAAAGGAAGTTTTTTGTTCTGATTTCATGAAACAAAACTCTCCACTCTGATTCCATTGAAATTTATAGAACAACAATTTGGGAACAGAAAAGAGCCCTGAAGTAATGATTTGAGCTATGTTTACAGATTCAGCGAAGGGAAATCTCAGGTCTATGTGGACTCACTCTACCGTCTGAAAGCATATCAGTAGATATAGCTTGCTATAATAAAGGCCACATTGATATAACATACTTGAAAGGGATCGGAGAGAGGGAAAGTGGATTGTACATCATTTAGAGAAATAATAATAATAATAATAATAATAACAATAGCTAACATGTATTTGAGATCCATAATGTGCCAGGTACTATGTACTTTCTATAGATGATCATAGTAATATTTACAACAATCTTACATAGTGGATGATGTTATCCCCATTTTATAGAAGAGAAAGGTGCAGTTCAAACAAGGAAGTAAAAAGCATCTTTTGATCTGCATAGTTACAGTTTCTGTTTAAAAAAAATCAAGATAAGAAATCTCAGAAGTCATTTTTTAAGGAAGTACTTTATTTGTTGTTATATTGGAAGTACTGAAGTGCACTGCAAATAAAATGGATTAGAAAATAAATACATGCTTGTTTTTTACATCTGCACTAAGACTAATTGCAAAGAAGAAAGCAGAAAATTCATGCCAATTTGAGATTTTTCTTAAAAGGAACATTTTCTGAGGGGAAAAAAAAATAGTCCCTGATGGCTTTTTTTATGTCGAATGTCTTATGATAAAAGACATGAAAGAAAGATTTTCTAAGGGAAGTTTTTAAAAAGTCACTGAAGAATTATTCTTTTTAGGCTTCTGGTATGTAATAAAAGAAAAAAAGAAAAATTGAACCATAAAATAAATAAATAATATTCCTTAATAGTAAGAAGGTGAACAATTACACCTATTTATATTTCCACACAGAGAGAGAGGCTTCTAATAATTCAACCTGAAGGATCATCACAGAATCTCATTCTAAGTGAAAAGGCTGCTGTGGCCTTTTGTAAAAGACCACATTTCAGACGTTACCGGAGTGCGTATATCTATAGGATTCTTTTTCTCTTTAATGACTAAACAAATGGACAAAGTAATAAAGTCCTCAGGCTCCATGGTCCCCTGGCCAATATCACATAGGACATTTTAGTTCAGTGGTGATAGATCACCCTTTCCAGCAGCTCTCAACGGCATCTGCCACCACAGTCTGCAAGGGGGCTTAGGGATGAACCTAAAATCCCCAAGAAGGTGCCCAGCGCCTGCCCATAATCCTGCTGTCATTCTAATCTTGCAGCTTCCTCCATCCACAAAGGCCCCACACACCAAGAAGATTAAAGAAAATTCTTTTTTCTTTCCCTTCCTGTCGTAATTTTTTCACAACGATTTGCTCTTTATCAAGGCTTTCTTTTACATTTCGTTCGATTCTCTATTAGCATTATGTCTGTTCCCTTTCTTATATTCGCGTGCCATGAAGCAGTGTCAGTCACTGGCTCTTTACAATATTATTTGGTTGCATACATACTAAATATTATTTTCAATTTAGTTCTTTGTCTAAGTAACTTTCTTTCCTTTCTTCTTTTTTTGTTCTCCCAAAATATGGCAGTTTTTTTGTTAATTATTCATTAGTTTTGCCTGTTTGTTTTCTTCTAAGATTCTAGGCAAAGTCAAAATATAAATAATGAGAAACATTAAAATGAAAAATTTATTTTAGAAGGCGTAATTTTAAAGGATAGAGGAAATGGCACAAATCCCAGGGTATGGATTACATATATTCTATGAAAGTAGTTGATTTTACCCAATGTTAAAGTATTTAAATTGCTAAATTCTAAGGAATTTTTTAATCCCATAAAATCCTCATCAAATATGGGGAAAGAAAAATAACAGTTAAACTTTATTATGTCAAAGATGATAAATAGTTCATCGAGAAATTGCAGTATAGGACAGTTGTTTACAAACAAGGCTCTGGATTATGGATATATATATATATGTGCTTGATTCCTATCTCCTTTGTATTAACAATATGCACCCAGCCAATACTTTGTAAGCCTCAGTTTATTTACTTATAAAATGAGCGTAATGATGGCAGCTATCTCATTGGGTTATTGATATGACCGCATAATAAAAAACCAACAAAAAAATTGGACAGAGAAGTGTCCAGAGAAAAATACTTTGTAATTGTTAATAATTAGCATTATTAGCCAAAACTGAGGTATTAATTAAGAAACCATAGAATTATTAGACTAATATCCTAAACTCATTGGTTAGGTAATCCCACAATAACAAAAGAAGAAGTAGGAGGAGAAGGAAAAGGAGAAGCAGAAGCAGGAGACACAGAAGGAGAAGCAGGGAGGTGGGGAGAGAGAGAGAGAAAGAGGAGGAGAAAGAGGAGAAGGTTTGCTGCTCGTATGTTCTGCGTGTCTTTTGTTGGTAGGCTGTACTTCTGTTCAACATCATCAGTGGCTTTGGGACCCGGCCATCAGAGCAAGCTCTGTGTTCTGTCTGAAATGTTTGTTTTTGTAGCAGAAGAGGAAAAAAAGATATAGCAAACACCTGTTAGCTCTTTAGGCTTTGGCTTGAATGGAGTCTTAATAAGGTTAAGTCTTAACCCGGCCTACAAGAGGATAAAAAAGGGCCCCAAAGCTCCAAAAGCTTTGCATTGAGCGAAATTCAAACCTTACATGTTACAAACTGGGTGATATAATAATCAACCTAGATCAGTGCTCTAAATTACCACCTAAGCAAAAAAAATTCTTTTGAGGAAAGTGTCTACATATTGAAAAAGTTGTAAAGACCTGGTTCTAAATTCTGATTTTCTAGGCCACTCACCTCTTTTACACACTAATAGAAGATAGGCATGTAGTTTTATCATTGAAATTAAGGTTTCTGAAAGTATTGATTTTGTTGTATTTATCAATGCACCCAAGGGAATTTCCCTAAGCAAAAATCAACCCTATGAAATAATAAATTTGCTTGGCATTTCTACTATGAACCCAGAAATGTTTTTAATGTGGAAGAAGAGGCCTGCACAGTGTCCCCCCCCCCCCTTACCAATACATATCTATCCACAGAGATAATTGCTTATGGTCAGCACTGTGTCTGTTGCTAGTCCATGAACCTGAAAAAGCCTGAGCAGTCCTCAACTTTAAATGTTTATTTTCAACAGGAAATGATACCTTCCCTCCCAAAGTCTCCATTTAAAGCTATGCATAAATCCACTCTCAAGTCTCTGCAAGTTCAGTTAAAAAGAGAGAAAAACAACAAAAACGAAATAAGCATGCCCGATCTCTTTGGTTCCATCATGAAAGACCTCCTTTGCTAGCTAAATTTTCTGAAAGGCTCTCCCTATCCCTCTGTATTCTCTGATTTCCCTTCTGATTCATTCCTTACTTTCCTGTAATCTGACCACCCCCCTCATCCCACATTTACAAAATACTTATGTAGTTTGAAACGTGTGGAAGATTATACAACTGGTCATTTGTTTTTGTTCAAAAGACTTTAACTTCTTTTCTTTACCCCCTTTTAAAATCTTAGTGAAAAGAGGATGCAAAAGGAATAATTCAATAGCAGGTGGCTATTGGATTGAGTATTTATTAATTTATTGGTGGCCTTAGAATGAGCAGTTTCAGTGCCTACCCTGCTTTTCACAACACATCAGTGTTATGTTACACGGGGGACACACAATCTGTCTTGAAACTTTCTCCTCCCTTGGCTTTCGAGACACCACTTTTTCTTGATTTGCCTTCCAACTCGCTCAACACTCCACAACCATTTTCTTTTTAGCCCAGTGGCTACTCTTACTCTAGACATTCCTTAACTGCTGGTGTAAATCAAGATATTATTTTTGCTCCCTTTCTCCTTCTCTACACAGAATCTTCTGAGTCAGCTCATCATTTCTCCCACTCTGAATTTGTCTTTATTTCTTCTTCACAGTGAATGGTATTACTAACCACTTTTGTGCCTAAATCAGAAATGGAAGTTTCACTCTTGATTCTTCCCTCTCCTTTACCTCATCATATTCCGGCAGTCACCGACCCCTCCACCCCTTTCCTCCTACCTCTAAATATATCTCGAAGCCATCCTTTCCTTTGCCTTCATCCTTAGGCTGCTCCCAGTTTGTGTTATTTCTTACCCAGGTCTTTATAATGTATTTTATCAAGCGATTTATGAGTGAAAAGAATCAAACATCGTCAAACTGGCTGGCATTCCCTCTAATGTCAGATACAATGAGACCTCTCACATTTCTTTCCGGGTTACTATATATACAAGCATGTGTCATGTAGGCAAACTGCTTATGCCTAGGCTAAGTATCAAACTTGAGTGAATTTAAATAAATAAGTAATAACCGCCAACCAATTTGTTAATTATGTTCTTGTTTATAGCCCCACGACAGTGCAGGTCAATGGAGTCACACTGAAAGAGACGGGGAACAGGAAACTAGCATATATCGGCATCCACTAAATGCTGGTTGATCCTAAATACTTTACATATATTATCTCACTACACTACACAGTTTTTGAGGGCAGGGATGGTGCCCCGTTCAATTCTAAAGCCCCAGCACGACTTTTTATGGTATAATAGGTATTCAACAAAATTCACTTATTCACTGAAAGATGTTTTATTACAACTTTACTACTATTGCAATTTCACAAATGAACAAGGCAATATTTGGAACATGAATCTGGACTAAGTTTCATTCATTTGCTCATTTTTTTTTTAAACTGAATGACTTCTGAGGACGCATGGCTTACATGAATAAAACAAACATTCTCACAAAAATGTAAGTCCAGTGAAGGAGACAGACAAAACAGAAAAAGGGTGGGTGGGGAGATGGATAGAACATCCTGTTTTAGTCACTATTCTTACTTCTAAGTGACCCCCAAATCCACAGACTAGTCAGCAGTCATCCATTCAGCAAATGTTTGTTTGTACCTATAGAAATAACTAAGCTATGTTTTCAGATACTCGTAATGTCTATGAACAAAACAAAACAGGATCATGTGACAGAGTGAATGGAGAGAAGTGGGCCAACATTAGATGTAGTCAGGGAAGGGCAATCTGAGGTGAAAACGTTTGTGTGAAGAGTGAGAAAGGTTAATCCATGTGAAAGTCTGGGGGAGATGGGCTCCATAGAGAGGAAAAAAATAAGGGCAAATGCCCACAAAACAGAAAGAATGGCAGAATGGCAGCCCTATTGTAGCTCACAGAATAGAATGTGGAGTCTGATTCCAACGGCCCTATTGCTTGAGGTCAGTTCAGTAGCCGTATGAAATTTAGCTTGAAATTCTATCTTGTTGGAAAACAGTTTTGTCTGTTTATAGGTATTTTGCATATTGGAGTTGTAAATGTCAAAATGGTACCCTAGTGAAGTAAAGTTACATAGCAGATAAACAAAAGATAAATTAGGGGCGCCTGGGTGGCTCAGTTTTTAAGCGTCTACCTTTGGCTCCCAGAGTCCTGGGATTGAGCCCCACATCAGGCTCCTCCGCTGGGAGCCTGCTTCTTCCTCTCCCACTCCCCCTGCTTGTATTCCCTCTCTCGCTGGCTGTCTCTATCTCTGTCGAATAAATAAATAAAATCTTTTTTTAAAAAAAGGATAAATTATATCCAATTTCAATTTTTTTAGAAAACTCAGAACTTGAAATAATTTATGTATGTATAAGCATACATGTGTGTGTGTTTGCGTGCATAGATTTACATGTGTATCTTTACCATAGGAACACGTAAAAGGTTAATTCTTGGGTCTGTAAATAAATTCTTAAAGATAAGTTTCAAAGCCTATATTGTCTTGTAAAAGTCATCTGAATTTAGAAATTCTATGTTATTTTAACATCCCCTAGTGGTTCTTTGATAAAATTGGGGGTTTTCTTGGCAAATTTAAGCTCAAAGTCTAAAGAAACATATGTTATTTTCAGAATAAAGAGTCTATTCCATTTATTCCAAGCAGGAAAAAAAGATAAAAGGAAATGTTTATCCTTATGACATGATACTAACTTCTTAAAGGATCTAAAGCAATTTTCCTTCAAACTATACAATAGCTGAAATTGACTTCAAAAATGAGAAAATAAAAGTTGCCATCTAAGTATCACTACTTATGGATTTCCTTCTGACACCAAACTGGAAACAGTAACGTGATAGACTAGTTTTTCCTCTTACGAAAGTATAAGATGGGAGAAAAAGGTAAAAGTCCCTCAGTAACAATGGTTTGGAGACTTTTCATCCGTAGACAGTATTTTTCTCTTCCACATAATTATATAAAATCAATAACAGAGGCATTCCTTGTCTTCTTTTCCAGTTTACATTTGGAAGACCTATGGTATAAACTCACTAAGTCACAGAGAAAGTCTGGGCTGAGCCAATTCTTTCAGATACCCTGTTTGCTAACCTCCTGTTACTTACGCTCAACCATGGTCCCAACTTTTTTTTTTTTCATCTGAACAGTTACCATACATCTTTCAGAATCTATTAGTCGATTGACTTGATGTTTATGACAAACTCAGCGGCTTTATGTACTTTCTCTCCTGTGGTGCGTGAATATACATGCTTAGAGCCGTACTCCTCACTTTGTGTGCTAGCGGAAGGGAGCTCCGTGATCTGCAGCCTTCCTACAAAAGAGAGCTAAGAAAAGAAACCTCGATTCCAGTCCTACATACATTGGAATATTTAATTGTAAGCATTTTTAGTCTGTCCCCACATTCACGGGATCTGTAGGCACTTGCCTTCAGTGTCAGCTATGATTTCACGTCCTATACTCACTAACATATAAAGAGATGGTTTTTAAAAAGTTTTAAAACTTTTAAGCAAATCCAAACAACCAGTTATATAATCTGTCTCTACAATTTCAAATGGCTAGATTATAGAAGACGCTGAAAATGTTAGTGGCATGATTTACAATAGATCTGCCCTGTTAGAATGAGATAGAAATGTTACATGTTCAGACTTTCAGTAAGATAGATAAGTGTTTAGAAAAAAAAAAAAAGCTAACTTCTTTCACCCTTAGTGGTAGAAAGAGTGGGCATTTCGTTCAGCTGATTTGGTTTTATGCACTCTTATGCTCAAGTTGAAAAATATAAATGTACAATAATAAAGTAATGATAACAGTCATGTTCCATTTTCCTTTTCTATCTTAATAGCTCCAGGTAGGTAATTTTACTGTGTATATAAATCATTAGTCTTCAGCAGCCAGTCTGTTCTCTAGTTATTCTTAGGCTCCAAAGCAGTTTTATTTTGCTAAGAGCCATTTCCGATTGTCTCTGGAGTAATGGCAGGGGTGAGAGAGAATTCAAATTAGCTTCAAGGTACATTTACTTCTATTACTCAGGACTAATACCCTCATGACATATAGACCATTCCCTAGTCAAATCCTAATTTACAATTGTCCTGTATCAGTATAACCAGCAGGTATTACTAGATCTTTTCTTACTAGGTTTGATTTCAGTGGTAGAAACTGAGCATTTTTGATGAGTCCAAGCTTCCTGGTGAAAAACTAAAGCAACAAAACAACAATTATGTTTCCCCATCATTTAAAAGAAAACCAAGGAAAGGTTTCAGGGAGGAGTTCAGAAGGAAAATCTATGTAATACATAGAATTCCCCAAATGGAGCCAAATGAAATGCCAAATGAACTTCAAGGGTTTAATTGATTTACTAAACCACTTCAGTCAGAAAAGTTATGAAAAGAAAATTAATTGTAATCAATAGAACTTGTGCAAGCCTTTTAAAGATTCTGGGCCTAAATTCATGTCAGGAATCCCTGGTTTACTAAGGTTTAATGTTAGTGTGTTCATAACTTTCACGTTCTTACAAATATAAGTATGTTACAGTTAAGTCTAGAATAGTTTATTTTTGAAGGAATAATGGAATAAATAGAATAAAGGAAGAGTGTTTATTCTTTTTGGAACTTTCTTGATCTTTGCTGTTTTTACTATATAAAAGTGCATAAGTATAATGTGAAGATAAGCTGGGAGAAGGGGAATTCTATGTTCTTCTAGTTTTCCCAGCTTTAAAAAACAATATAATACTATAGTACAAGCAAGAACAAATAGGTGATACAACTTCTGTGTCTGGCACATCATAGGCACTTGATAAATATTTATTGAATTGGCCCTGTAGCACCTAGTGGGCAAAACTTGAGAATTAAAATGACAAAAGGACTAGAAAGGTAAAACATAGGCATAAGCATCCATAAGGTAGGTCAGAATTGCCTCATTTCAATTAGTCTCCAGTTTGTGCAAGTGAGAAAAAGAGCAGTCCATCCTTTAGCTAATCCTTATTTCTTTGTGGCCTCAGATTGTCTCTTAACAGCTCCAGCTCCACCAGCAGATGGGAGCTCTTGTAGAGCAGTACCTGATTTCCCCAGCGTCGTGCTCCAATTCGTGGGTCTACCAGTTACTCTTTTAGAATGCATCATAGTGTTTTAGTGACAGAGGTAACTTTGGACTTCTCGCATTTTGTCTGAGCTCATGAAATCCTGCCTATATCTGGAGAGTTTGTTAATTCATGGATGGAAAGAGGTGGGAGGTTGGGGTGCACTAGGCAGTTAAGGGGTGTGGCATTTTGACATTGTGTCCAATTGCAGTCACATCACCACTATCATTTGACTGACTTTTAGGATCTTCCTAGAAATTCAGGGTAAGCCTAAGCCAAGCCTATCGTACATACACTTTCTGAGTCTTGTATGAAGAAATGAAGATTGTCAACCCCCCCCCCCCCCGCCACTATCCTGTCTGGCTCCCTTGCTCCCCTCTTTCTCTAGCTTTTGAGGCCTGCACCCAAGCATGTGTCACAATGGAGAATAATTGATGTTTGACCTGACACATTCCTCTGCCAATGCTCCCACTCCCTTAGGAGGTGTTAAGTGGTTGTAATTTGCATTCTTGAAATCTACTGTGTTTTGAAAGGTTCCTTTTTGAAATTTTTGGCTCTTTCAATGATGTCTATCGTTTAGATGAAGAGAAATATATCCAGTAATTAATAGCATGCCCTTTCACTAGAAATGATAGATCTTTCTCACCAACTTTGTGTTTTATTTCATAATTAAAATTTCCTTTCATAAATGAGGCTCCAGTTTATAGGTTTCAATCAAATGACATTGTACCTGCCTCAGAAGGATTAAAGATAACCCTTACACAGCAAAGCCTTCTCTCATCTCCAGCTTTTTCCTTGTCTGCCAACAAGATCCATCCATCATACAAGACTGCATCTCCAAATCAGTAGAAAAATGAGAGATATACAAGAGTACATCTTAGAAGGAAAGTACTTTTTGTTACTAATTCACATCTCCATTCCTTCCACTGAGTATGTAGAGAAATGGCATGCATATATAATAGTTAATAAAATATTAAATTACATAATTTCAATTTCAACAATCAGCCTGTGCTAAATGTTTAACATGAAATTTCTTATTTGATATCCAAAATATGTATGTGAGGAAAATATTATCTAGATTTCACAAAAGGAAGTGTAAAGCTTATGAGATAAAGTAATCTGCTTGAAAGTATCCCAGCTAATTAATACAGGACCAAAGTTTCAAAAGTAGTTTCACTGCTCTTAAAGGCCATAATGTGAAAGAAAATAAAACCTTATCTTCCAGTTTTAATTCTTAAGTATCTACATTGAACATTACCCTGAGAAGAAGGTGAAATTCGTTCTACAAAAAAATTTACAGATTTTGCAAAGTTATTTTTCTTATTAAGAAAATTAATAAGAAAATAATTATAAGTATTATTATTATTATTATTATTATTATTGGGTAGGGAGTGTAATGATGAAATACTCCCGGCTGTTATTCAGAAATAAAATAAAAGTTTCCTGGTTGTCTATTTTGTGATTTCTAGGAGGTGAGGAAAAAATGAAAGGGTTCTCACAGATGCTTGGTTTGCTCTGGGGTCATTTTGCTATAGTCCCTGTCACTCCAGGGGGCCAGGCCTTCAGGTAGGAGCTCCACTTTGAATCTGGCCTGTCACTTCTAAAAGGAGAGGAAAGCTTGCATTCGGGGCCACTGACAAAACCTGCCCTTCTTATATTTCCATCGTGCTTTCTTGTTCGTAGTGCCCTCCTGATTCCTTATGAGCCTTAAGATTCACAAGGAAGGTTCAGGGTAACAGTGGTCAAAGAAAGAGCTGTTCCTCTAGCCATTTCAATCAGCTCGATGAACTCTGGGCCACCCAGCTCAGTCAGATGCCATCACATCCAAGAAAGACTCTGGGTAGAATTATCAACTCTTAAAGTAAGGACAGACTTTATTCATCATCTTGCTAACTTTTAATTAACAGAGGAGGAAATTGAGGACCTGAGAACTGGTATTAATGGTCTGTGAGATTTATATTCTAATCCTGGGCTTTTGGACTCCTAAACAAATGCTCTTTCTACATTACCGCCTACCTAAAACAAACATCCAAACCCAGGCTAAGTTGGAGGATTTTTTTTTTTTTCCATGAAAACACACACACACACACACACACACACACACACACACACACACACACATATCTATTAAACCACTAGCTGCAGTAGGCAAGCACAGCACTTAATTTACCGTTGAATTGTTAACATAGGCTCATGCACCAAAATCTAGCTAAAGTTTAGACTCCAAAAAAGGAAACTCAACCCCTCAGATCTACAGTTTTTCATCTGCGTGTTTGGGGAAGTGTCAGCGCCTCTGATGGCATGATCAGGGGCTGGAGTCCTAGTCTTATCGTTTCACCCATATAACTGATTAGACCTCCGCCATCCCGAGTGCTCCAGTAGGGGATGAATCATTCCTGTACCTGCTATGAGCTGTGGCTTGTGTCAGAGACTTGAACCCTGGCAACTCTAGGACCTGAGCAGCCAGGGGCTTCCAGTCCTCCCTCATCTGCCACCTCAGCATTCTGCCTGACTCCATTGCCTTAAGCATGTGACCAGTATCCTTAGAGTAGATTTCGATGCTCTGCAGGAGGCTAACGCTTTCTCTGGGAAGCTAGCCTATGGAGAATGTCTCCATCCAGGAAGCCCTTACTTTCCACAACACACGCTTATTATCGTTAAATATTTGATAAACATCCAGTAGTGTTAGGAAAACTGACAGGGTTGTTTGATTCTGAATATAAGTGGCCTCACATATTTTTTAGACGCTAATATTCATGTTTGGCATTTCAATTAAATTGTAAGTGCCACAATTACAGCTCCTTGTTTTTTAGAATCTTCCCAGGAATAAAATATGTACCTATATGTCTTTTTTTTTAAAGATTTTATTTATTTGAGATAGAGTGAGAGAGAGAATGAGCAGGGAGAACAGCAGAGAAAAGAGGGAGAAGCAGGCTCCTAGCTGAGCAGGGAGCCGAACATGGGGCTCGATCCCAGGACCCTGGGATCATGAACTGAGCCGAAGGCAGATGCTTAACTGACTGAGCGAGCCACTCAGGTGCCCCCCATATGTCTTTTTAATTTGTGACTCCTATGAATCCAAATGTCTTTCTATGTGGTGCTACCACTAAAACTATTTAATGCAGTTCCTGGTGTTAGCGTAGGGCTTATTTTAAAGATATATTGTCTTGGAGCAGTTGGTAATCCTGCCTGCATATTAGAATCATCAGGAGGTTTTAAACATCAGAATGTCAAAGACATATCCTAGACTAATCAGTATTTCTTGACTTGGAATCTAGTCATTAATATTTTTTAAACTTCCCACATAACTCCAACATAAAGCCAAGGCTGAAAAGCTCTGTTTTAAGTCTGTTGTAAGTCATACAATATCATGTATTATATGATTGGCAAAATGATAACATGATTTTTTTTGTGTATATATATAAATGTTTATGCGTATGTGTATATATATATACATTTATATAATACACACGTGCCTGCATTTTTGTGTATTTCTTGCTAATAAAATAATTTAAAAAATTTTACATTGTCAATCATAAATGTGTCTATTACAGAGAAGCAAGTAGCACTTTATTTTTCTACAAGCAGTCTATATATTAAGTTTATACTTCTCAATGCTAATTTAGAGTGTTTGCATTGTCCCGATGGAAATCTGGTACCCAGATATTTTGGGATCACCTCTATTTAAAGATTGCAACAAGGGAGTTACCTCCAAATTTCACATTACTCAATTCTTGAATATTTTCTGCCATTACATGATAACTGGGAAGCTGATTTAGATAAAAATAGATGCTAACCAATGGATTTGCTTGCTGCTGTTTAAAAAGAAGTATATCAGCGTCCACAAAAGGAGTATCATCAAATCATGGGAATTAATCAATTATTTCAGGCCACTGTGTTGCAGACTCAAGTATGAAGGCATGCTAATGGGAATATATTCTCTTTGGTGGTAATTCGGGTTTTCTCCTCTGAAGTCATTTCTTCGGGTTGTACCACGAGCACTTGGTTATTCATCAATTATTGAATCAGATACTTGTGAAGTCTGTACTTCGTGTCGGGCTTTTTATATGTGATGTTTGGGTTTTAAATAAGTAAAGAAAAAGCATTTCTATTTTACATAAAACATGTAGGATCTAGCAAAGGAGCTCATAGCTATTTTCATAAATATGTTTCTGCTTCTACTAAGATGCTGAGGCCTCAGTGTGAGGAGGGCTCCTAGGTAATTCTGTAGTAACGAGAAGGGAAGCACTCCCTCTTTGTTGCCCTACAGCTACCCAGTCACTAGTGAAAATAAAAGATGAGTATTTCATAATCTCCTCTATTGATGAGGTAACTTTGCACCTGAACTATATCTGTGTATGTGAATAACCCCCTAAAGAAAGCTGCTAATTGCATAACATTTGACTAAGATAGAAGGAATTGTAAAACTTTATCATATTTTAAAGGTATGAAAAAGCAAGAAGTTTGTTGGTTACGATTTTTTCCAAAAAAGACTATCTAATATGGAGGAATGACTTAGAATTGATTGAATTAAAAGCAAGTTGATTTTTGACTTTATTTGAAAAGCAATGCACTTAATTAAGTCATCAGCACCTTCTCAGCTTACATTTCTACAAAAAGCAGGAAAGATTCGCACAATGAATAAAATTCTCTGAAGTGTCAAAATATGTAATACCAGTGTCACAAGCAGGGAATTTAAAAATCAGGGTAAAGAGATCTGATTTGGGGCAAGGAGGATTTATTAAATTAAATTATAATTTTTAATTATGATATATAATTTATTCTTAAACTTTGGATGTCTTTAATCCTAACAATCACTAACATTCATAGACATAAAATTTGAGAGGGAGCATGTTGTGACTGTGTTGTCCAGATAAGGAAAACTTTGAAACAGTACATTTAGGTAATTTGCTATGCATGACATAGCCAATAAGTGGTGGGTCCAATAAGAGGGAACTGATTGAGCCCTCACCCATAATAATTACCTAGGAAGGGTAATAAATGACATGAGCCATATTCTGGAAGTGCTAGAATGGCAATGTAGTTTTTTTTCTTTTATTTATTTATTTATTTATTTATTTATGAGAGAGAGAAAGAGAGAGCACGATGTAGGGGGAGAAGGAGAGGGGAAGCAGACTCCCCACTAAGTGGGGCTCCAGCCCACAACCCTGAGATCATGACCTGAGCCAGAAACAAGAGCTGGACACCTGACTGACTAAGCCAGCCAGGCACCCCCTTTTTATCTTTTAAATAAGTTCTTTTAATGGTCCATTTTCTAAAATGAGTTAGGATTCTTAGGGGTTCTTATGTCTCTTGTGATAACCATCACTACTTTGAATTTGTTAATTCTCATAGATTACAATATATATATTTTATGGCAATAGAGAACACCATCCTATGACTGCAATGAAAGATGGGCATTTTCTGGGACTTAAAGTACTCTAGAGGATACTTCTGTTGTAACGTAATGGGGTACAGACTGCATACTTTGGAGACTATGTGTGAGCATTACAGACAAAAATATAAATATTTGGGGGGCGCCTGGGTAGCGCAGTAGTTAAGCGTCTGCCTATGGCTCAGGGCGTGATCCCGGCGATCTGGGATCGAGTCCCACATCGGGATCCTCTGCTGGGAGCCTGCTTCTTCCTCTCCCACTCGCCTGCTGTGTTCCCTCTCTCGCTGGATGTTTCTCTGTCAAATAAATAAAATCTTTATATATATATATATATATATATATATATAATTTGTCCTTAAAGGTTTTCCTCATCCTTATTAGTTCATGCTACCAGTCTCCCTACCCAGCCTCTCCCTAAGCCTAGTACATTTTGCTTCATATGTGATGGTGAAGACTTCCAGATGAATTTAGTGGGGATGTAAGGAATTGCCACATCGATAGAGGCAAAAAGCAATAACCGCTCGTTTTAAGGTCTAAAGAGAAAGAAGAGCATATGGCAACCACTTTTAACCTTTTTCATGAGCCAAATGAAAATCAGGATGAGGACTAAGAGAAAAAGTTCAGTGCAAAATATTTATGTCACTCTGTGTCTGTTACAGTTAGTGGCCTGCTCTCGACCAATTATAGGGACATAAGGGGTGGAGCTCAGGGAAGAAATCAAAAGGCCATTTGGTTTGTTTTTCTGAAGGCATTGTTCTGAAGCTGACATTTTGTGTCTCCCCGGAGCCTTAAGAATGGCTCAGTTACAAAGGTGGTCCCTTTGATGCGGCTGAGCGGGAGACTAATAAAGGGTGAAGTAGGAAGAGGGTGTAAGGTCTCAGAGCAGTGCTTCCCGAATGTTAAGATGCCTACAAATGCCCTGGAATCTTGTTTCAAGTGCAGATTCTGGGTTAGTAGGTCTGAACTGGGGCCTCAGCCTCCGCCTTTCTGACAAGTTCCTGGCGATACCAATGCTGCTGGTGTTTGGATACTGATTAGCTCAGTTTTAGAGCATAAGATGACCTCAAACACAAGGCAGGTGGCTAAAATATGTCCCCAAAAGAAGCATTGTAGTTGTGTTCCAAAAAAAAAAAAAAAAAAGTTGGTTATAGGATTAGCAACCCCCCAAAAAAGAGAGTTGTGTCATTTGTTAATTAATATCAGGTGTTTCTTTTTTAGAAAAAGATTTTATTTATTCATTAGAGAGAGAGAGAGAGAGAGAGAGAGCATGAGAAGGGGGAGGGAGGGGCGGTAGGAGAGGGACAAGCAGACTCCACAAGGAGCAGGGAGCCCAGTGAGGGGCTGGATCCCAGGACCCCAGGACAATGATCCCAGCCGAAGGCAGATTCCTAACAGACTGAGCCACCCGGGCACCCCAATATCAGGTGTTTCTCTTCTGCATTTTAAAAGAAACATTATTGTGAAAACGGGAACTCTTCCTACAGATAGATTTCTACAAGTTGAAACAACGAAAATACCAAGTGGGCACAAATGCATTTTCTTTCTTTCTTATTCAAGTCAACCAATTATCGACATGTGAATTATCTATTTTATCATAATTATGGGTTTCTAAGACCCGTTGCTTATCCCATACCAGCTTTCCAAAAATAGTGCGCTCTGGAGCCCCAGTCCTGCTCCTCTGCCTGTGTGTGCACACAGCGAATATAGATACATTTATAGCATGAGCCCAATGAATATATCACTAGGAGAGAAAGTTTTGAGAGAGAGAAATAACTGTATTTGAAAGACAAAATTATATACACATACATATATGTGAGATGCGTGCACACACATACACACACACACACACGTGCACACACACACTATAATAGACTGAGACTCCAGGCACCTGTGTTTCAGGGTTCCCTCTATCAACCAGCCATGTAACGACCCTCGGCAAGTCTTTCTTTAGGCCTTACTTTCTTCATCTGTAAAATGAAGGATCTGAGACACATTATCTGTAAGTTTCCTTCTAGTTATAAAATTCTGTGCGTAAGAAACAAGTGAATATCTTTTAACAGACTTCTCTTTTGAGGTTGCCTCTCTTTCTCAAAGGAGACAAATACTGTTACTTGCTGTCCTGTAGGGCACCCTGACCCCACTTTCTCATCAGTAGCAGAACATTTATGAAAAAAAATGCTGACAGTGACTTTGAGACCTGACTTAGTTTGTGTTCTCAAGATAAAAATGCTCCTCATCAGTCCTCTTAATTGAAAGTAAATGGTATTAGGAAAGTGATTACTACAGGGGAAAGAGAAGGGTGCCCCTGCTTATGGGCTTTACTATCAATAGTGTGTCTTTAAAGGGTCCATTCAATAGAGAGATGCCTGGTGGGCAGAAAATAAGCAGAAATAAGATATTAGCTTCTATTGTTAAGTGAGTCCCTTGCTGCCTCATTTACCCAAATAATAAAATGGAAAATTAGTTCAAATTCCTTTAAGAAAAATACGACTACTGCAAGAAACTCTATATCCTCCCTAACCATGACCAAGTTATTGGCCAAAGGTCCCGTTTATTCTTATATGAAATTAAGACTCATTGAGCATATGTGAGGCACAGTGCTGGAGGTTGGGGTTATACAGATGAATAAATAGCATTTCCTGTCCTGCAGGAATTCATTTATAGCGGTGACAGAGACAGAAAACTAAAGGGAAAATGACATTTATTTGGTGTTTGCCACATGCCAGCCACTGCTGGACCAGGTATATATTAGATTATTTTAGCTTCAGTGCAATAACTCGGCGGAGTAGATATATGTGTCCCTGTGCCCAGTGAGGAACTTGCAACTCAGGGAGATTAAGCGGAAGGCCCACGGAATAGCGCAGCTAGGCTTCGCACTCCTGTTTTTCTGACTTCCACACTCTCCCTTGCTCAGTACTGCACTGCTCAGCCTCCCAGATTAATTGAAATACTCCATAATCCGGAGTGCAGTGAAGCCCGGAAAGAGATGAAACGAAATCTGCTCTGAGAAAGCAGAGACTTGACATCGTAGAAAACACGTGAGCTGTGTGTCAAGGAGTAAGGATTTTGCCTGGAGGAAAGGGCACCGCAGGCAACGTGAAGAGTATCATTTACTCAGCTTCCGGTGATGACAAAAGCTCCCACGATACAACAGGCATGTCTGACAAAGATGCATTCAGCTTTCTAAAACCTTTTTTTCCCATTTGACGATGACGTTTTTGCTCAGTCATCTTGGCTGCTGTAACAGAATACCATACACCAGACGGCTGATAAACACAGAGATTTAGTTCTCACGGTTCTGGAGGCTGGAGTTCAAGATCTGAGTGTGGGCAGAGTGAGAGCCCCCTGCCGGGTTGGAGACTAGCAAATTCTCCTTGCGTCCTCACATGGTAGACAGCAGAGCAAAGGAAGCCAGCTCTCTTAGAATTGATAACAATACCTTCATGATTTCATCTAAGCCTAATTAGTGCCCAAAGGCCCCCACTTCTCAATACCATCACACTGGTGGGGGTGGGAGGAGCGCCTGGGTGGCTTAGTGGGTTCCGCCTCTGCCTCTTGATTTCGGCTGAGGTCGTGATCTCAGGGTTGTGGGATCACGCCCTGCATCAGGCTACCTGCTCATCAGGAAGTCTGCTTGAGATTTTCTCTCTCCCTCCCCTTCTCTCTCTCTCTCTCTCTCTCAAATAAATAAAGAAATCTTTAAAAAAAGTACCATCACACTGAGGGATAGAGTTTCATCACAGGATTTTAAGGGAGGGGGCATAAATATTCAGTCCATTTAAGGAGTAATGGTGTTTATGTTTAACAAAATACAGACTTAGAGGACAACATCGTTTTGAAAGATAGACCATAAGACCTCCTTAACAAAATATATCTAATCATTTAATAAATACATAACCTTGTTCAAATCATGACAGTTTAATGGAATCTTGCATCTGTATAAGGGTTTGTCATTTCAAAGTACTTCCTTATTATAATTAGAACCAGCTAGAAGATCATTTTAGGTACCATGACATCTCTAATCTCAGGATTCTTACCAACTCAGTCATAACATGTAATTGGAGAGCAACATAGAGTATGACAAAAAGTAGGTCATTGAAATTAGAAGTTAGTAAGAACCTAATTTTGATCAATTTTCCATTACATAAAATTAAAAATATCCAAGGCTTTCTGTGCAGCACTTTTGAAATCACAAAATAAAACTTTGCCTGAAAAAAATGGAGCTTTTCTTGTACAAGATGGAGGAGAGAATGGAGTGGGTTGGCGATTGTGTTTTGCAATACAAGTAGTCTTAGTGTTTACAAAATTCCATAGGATTTTTAAATTTGTCAATCAATGCTTACAGAGGTGAAAATCAGTACTTCTTCCCCTTGCCTTTGGTCTAGCTCTCTAAATAATAACTTGCTACCATGCATATGCTTGAGAATCCTAACTTCATAACATTTTTCACTGAACTTGAGAAGAAAGTTTTCACCTACCGCATAATAATTTCATCTTGTAAGCTGCATAATGGTTCATTTAACACATTCCCATTTAATAGCACATGGCTTGTTTTAGAGTACAATAAAGTTAAATGGTATAAATAGCACCCATTCATCTGAATTTTGTAACATATATGTTACATATATGTATACACATGGTTATATATGTATATATGTGGTTAAA
The DNA here is from genome assembly GCF_023065955.2 of Ursus arctos. Lineage (NCBI taxonomy): Eukaryota > Metazoa > Chordata > Mammalia > Carnivora > Ursidae > Ursus > Ursus arctos. The sequence continues at coordinate 18,552,700 of NW_026622786.1, read as the reverse complement.
ATCTTTTTCTTTATATGTATACATGTATATGTCTTTATATGTATATATAGATATCTATGGGTATATATACATATACGTATATATGTGGTTAAAATCTTTTCCTTTTATTAGGAAATACTATGTGCTTATTATTCGTCATCACATTTCTATCATTTCATCGGGTCTACAGCGCTCCATGCTCATGGAGTTAACTCAGTGCCAAAACATGGAAAATACAGGAAATGATGCAGAAAATATATCACATAAAGAAACCATCCTACACTGTACAAACTATATATGAAATTGGATTAGCTTTGAAAGGATCATTCTACTGCGGGGTTGGAGAACAATGGGACAAGCAGAGTATAAAGAGAATGGACTTCAGAGCCAAACTTGCCTAGAGTCAAACATTGACGCTACCATTTACTAACCTAAAGCCAGCTGGAGTATTAAACTCTCTGGGGAGCTGATGATAATGTTAAACTTGGGCTTTTTGTGAAGTCTTTTCTGATCCCATGTCCTTCTCTACTGCCATCTTCACCAGACTGCTGTGCTCCTGTGGAATATCTTAATATTCACCCTCTCATCTTTTGTATTTGTTGTATGCCAAGTTTCATAAGCTGGACTAGGAGATCTTTGAGGGCAGGGAGCATTTATCCTTTTATCATAAGTACTTAGCATAGTTGCAGATGTACAGTAGAGGAAAAATTCAAAAGGGTTCACTGAGTCAATGAAAATTGGAGCAGAGCATTGTTTTTAAATCACTATTATAATAAATTTTTCCAGCAGGCGCCTTGTCTTTAAAAAAAAAAAAAAGCAGTGATTTTCAAAATTATCAAATAAACACTAGGAAATTCACCTACATAAAGGATCTCGGTATCTTTCATTTCCTATGAACATTCAATTCACAGAAAATATAAATATAAATAACTTTCTTGTAAGAAACAAGATTATTTCTTGCTGAAACAACTCAAAGTTTATCAGCACAGATGTACCAATTTCTATTTAGCAGAATTTAAAATTTAGTTGATTCTACATCCTTTAAGAAATCAGTTTTAGGGGCACCAGGGTGACTCAGTTGGTTAAGTGTCTGCCTTTGGCTCAGGTCATGATCCCGGAGTCCTAGGATTGAGCCCCTTATCTGGCCCTCATCGTCCTCTCTGCTCATGGGGAGACTGCTTCTCCCTCTCCTTCTGCCCCTCCTCTTCCCCCTTTCTGCCCCCCCTGCACGCTCTTTCTCTGTGTCTCTTTCTCAAATAAATAAATAAATAAATAAATAAATAAAATCTTTGATAAAAAAGAAATCAGAGTTTTATTTTAAGTAAACAGATGCATGATTTCCTTTAATGTATGTCTGTATCACCATTTTATCTAAAATATCTTTCTTGAGCCCCGACAATGTGGTCAGCACTGTATGAGGCACTTAGGGGGACTAAAAAAGAGAATATAATTCAATTCTTGCCTTTGAAGCTCTCAGCCTAGTGAGGGAAACAGAGATGTAAATAAACATCCCTGCACAAGCTGGCAAGTGTTATAATAGAGCTGAGTACATTCTATTACGGAGGCAGAAATGCTGGAGTCACTGTAAAATGTCTTTTTTTTTTTTTGCTTGTTTGGAACTGGAAAATAATTGTGAATTATGCTAATAATGAAATCTAGGTCCCTGCTATTATAGCTGCCTTCCCTTTGAAATGCCTTTACTTTAATGGCTTTGTGAAATAAAGACTGTGACTATTGTAGATAAGCCCTGAAAAGCAAACACTGATTTTAAAAAGGAAATGCATCACAGGGACATGGGCTATGCCAGTGCATTTAGACTGATTTTAGCAAATATTGAAACTTTATCTGACACCACAATGATCTAAACAAAATTATAATAAAATTACCTGTAATTAGAGAGTGAAATTTCTCATGGAAAGCTTTCATTTGGGGCCTCTGGAAACAATAGAGTTTTCATTTCTGCCTGGCAGAGTTATGATCTTTGTTTGGATAAATATTGTGTGGCATTTAAATAAGATCCTCTTTCCAGAACAGCCAATGGGGATTTGGGGGGGAAAAAACAATTAGGCTGGCGCAGACTGACTAATGTTAGTCTGCTTATATTTTATCACAGCCAGCCTCCTAAATCTCTGTCTAGGACAGCATGTAATGAAAACTTGGAATGTATTTGTCTTTGACTAGAAAAGATCAGGTTCCACCATCATCTCAACAATGCAAAGTAATTTTTATATTACTTTATATAATCTTTAGATGGGAAAACACAAACTGGCATCTTTCAGCAAGTCAGGTTTTTACCCTCAGTTTCTCTCATATGTAGAATGGGATAATAAGGTTAAAAGCAGCCTCTCCTGGGAGGGAAGTCATTCCTGAGACACCCCTTCTCTTTTCCCTGCTCATATATTCCACATTTTGATGCTTTCAGAGTACTTTGTTTATACTTGTCTTTCCCTTGTTCAACCCATTGTAACAACGGAGAAATTTATATCAGCAACCCAGGGCAATTCTCAGCCTCCTTCCTCAGTCCCCTTCATCCCACAAAAACATGTCTAGGGAGATGATTTTCTGAATTATTAACCATTCTTATTCTCACAGTTTCATGTTTTCCCATCCTCCTATTATTTAATCAAGTGCATTTATTGCTGCAGGAAACTCAAGAAATGGATTTCAGTTTTAAAAACTTAGGTATTTAGATTTTTCTAAATTTAGGGCCAGGAGGTATCAGGATATAAATGGAAGGTATTGCTATCATAAATTAATGTCTTCTGTCCTGAGAGTGGGAGGGGAAGAAAAAAACTATGAATTAGACACTGGTCGGCCCTCTCTAGGGCGTATCTGAGAGCAGGCCTGACCTGTGCATCGGCTCTCCCAGTAAGCTCTGGCAAAGTGGTAGGAACTTTCATGAGAGCAGAAAAAATGGTTGAGTGGATGTGTAAGCAATAACTTCAGATGGTCTCCCCGGCCCCAGGAGAGAAGGACATTATTTTGACTTCATCACACGGTGGCATAGATGTGGCACCAGGAGCTGTGGGACTCCACAAAGTTCTGGCATCTGGACCCAGAGGACACAGCAGTGACTAGCTTCCTTCTCTGCAGCTCACCTCTTGTCTTCCCCTCGTCCAGGGTGCAGCTCAGCGCCTCCCTTCGGAAGTGAGGGGGCCAGTCCATCAGGCGGCAAATAGACTGTTGCTCTTTGAAATATTCACCACACTTCACCACTCTTCTCTTTGAGCACTTGTTACCTTTCCTTCCTGAGATTATAAATTCCTTCAAGGCTGATTCAGATTTTATTTTTGTATCCTCAGTGCCTAACATAATGCAGACATATATAATGAGTACTCAGTGAATATTTGCTGTAAAATTAATCTGCGTATATTTAACATAAATTAGAAAAGAGCGCTGATGGGAAATATAAAAATGACGTAAAGTTACTGAAACCAGGTGAAATTGAAAGGCAGTTTGAATGGCGATAATGTAAAAATCAAAGGGAATAAAAATCAACTTCATACCCAAATTCCTGTGGTCTGTGAATATAACCATGACAGAAGTAATCTTCCCTTTCTCTCGTACTTAAAGAACACCAAAAAAAAAAAAAAAATCAATATCATTAGCCTAAGTAAAATTTCACCCTGACATCGCCTCCCCGATGGCCACGAAAGAATACTAATGGTCTTGTTGTGGTATTTGGATAACCTGAAATGTCAATATAAATTAATTCTGCTTCTCCTGCTTGCCAGCTTCTATCTGCAACCAATTCATAACTTTACTTCTCAAACTTGTGCCCAAATAGTCCACTTTCCTGGCAAACACTCAGCTACCCCTTCCCAGGCTCTGACATCTCCATGCCTTCAGAGAATGTCCTGTCCCTCACAAACTCCTCTCTGCACAAATGTGAAGAAAACTCCTTTCTTCCCAAGGAAGCTAAAAAATCTCTTTCTCTCTTTGAAGCATAAAAGAAAAGGCTTATTCCCATCAGACTAAGTAAATAAGCAATAAAGCTTGAATCAAAGGTGCAAGAAGAGGAGTTTTCAATCCTGCCTGAAGAATGTTTATATATGTTGGCTAATTCCTTAGAAAAATGATGTATTGAGTAAAATATTTATCTTCTGCAAAAGTAGTGGCTAAAAATGAAGTCATGATATTCTTTGTGCAGATGCGAGAGAAAGACTCAACAGATCATTGTGGGAAAACATCTGAAGGTTTTGCACATAGATACTTCACCCGGAAATAATCCAATCAAGGTAAGTAAATATAGGGGTTCATTCATTCATTCATTCTTGGAACAGCTTTTAAAAAATCACCTGTGGATTATGGGTAAGTGTAATTCCAGGAAATGTTCTTCTGTCTCATTAAAAGGCAAATCAAAATACTATAATCCCCAAATCAATGGCTCTCTATGGAGGCCAGAGTCAGAGGAAGATTCTAGGCAAATGTTCCTTTAATTGAGAGTCCTGATAGTTATCTTCAGTAAGAAGCCAGATTTGATTTACACATACAAAGACCATACAAAACAGTTGCAAAATCTGTACCCAGGTCTTTGTGAAAGGGAGGGAGTGAAGTGTGAGAAATAACAAGTTACTTTATAGACTGGTGAAAAACTTAACTGACTCTTAGAAATATATGGAGAGTATTTAATGAGTGAAAACAAACCTCAGACTGCAAAACTAATCAGCCAAAGGAAAAGAAGAAAAAGAAAGTAAAGAATTGCTGAGGCAAAATCCTAAGGAATTTAAGTTTCACTAGCTCTAATTATGTGGCAGACATTTTTCTTCTCTGTGATTGCATTTTATTCAAAGTTTTAGTTACTTCTCAGCAAATCCCAAACCATTAAAATGTCCCTCTTAACAGAAAAAGGGGCTAACCAAGGCAGAATAATGAATAAAACTTTTTATCTTACGTTTCCTTTAACCTGAGTGTCCAATAATATGGAACGTTTGATACACAACCAAGACATCAACAAGTCTATCCTTCCTTTAAATTAAACTGAATACAAAGTAAAATTGAGCAGTGTGTAATTGTTCAGTATGCCTCTTTTTATTCTGTGTCTCTTCTCTGTCTTTGGCCATTTGCCAAGTTTCTCTCTATGCTTTTCATATCTTCATTGCTGTTGGGAAGGGAGAATTTCAATAAACCTATGGGAAAAAAGGCTAGGGTGATTGTGGCTTGTGTTTGAAAATTTCTTATACATACCGTGTTTATATTTGTTATGATAGAATAGGAATCATAGTGAATAATAAATATGTCAGCAGTAAGCAAGATACCTTAATGGTTGAGCACATTGTAGGTGGACTGCATAGGTTAAACCCAGGCCTAAAACATAGCTGCGTGAACTTGAGCAAATCCTTTAATCTTTCTGTGGTTCTATTTTTTAATGTAGAAAATGGGCTTGATATGATAGTATGTGCCTCTTGGAGGTGTTGGGAGGAATAAATAAGTTAAAACATGTAGTATACTTAGAAGAGTGTCCGACATACAGTAAATGAAATATAAGTATCTGGTATTGTAATTAGCAATTACCAACTGAAAGCAATTTCAGGCTTCTCTCCGGAGTCATCACCCTGGGGGGTCTGGTCACCAGCTAAGTGTGCCAGTTTGGGGCTTTATCAGAGCAATAAATGAACTTCTGTGTTTGTTAACATCAGCGAGCATTCATTTACCTAATTCAGTTGTCATGCATGGTTTCTGCATCCAGAAAGTGTATATGTTCACTGGTTGGAAATCCTATAAATGATACTAAGTTGCAAATTTCCCCTCCACATTGTTTTTTTTTTTAATATCTATTCACATTTCAACATGCAGATCTAATTAATTCATGCTTAGCTATTGTAAATAATTGCCTTTTATACGTAAATGTTCATCTGTTCCGCTAGTGATAAGTTTTGAGATCGTTTCTAGTTTTTTGTAATAAAAAATGCTCCAGTTAACATCCACGTACATCTTCTACAGATGTAATAAAATTTTCCTATGACAAATGCTTAGAAGTGAATTTTCTACATCATTTGGGATCTGCATCTTCAACTTTAATTGCTATTTCCAAATTGTGCTTCAAAGTACACTTATCAACATATTGAGTTACCAAATTTAAGATAACTTTACCAATCTGACGTGCACGAAATTTATTTTACTTTATTGTTTGTTGTATTTTCTTAACTACTAGTAAAATTGAGCATATTTTCATGTCTGTTTGCCATTTAGGCTTCTTCCTCTGTATACTGCCTAATCAAAGCCTTCATTCATCATTCTATTGGAATGACTATCCCTTCACTATTAGTTTGTAGAACCTTCTTAAATATTCTCAATATTAATATTTTTAAATATTTTAGGTGTTATAAATATATTCTCAGCTGCGACTTATCTTTTCAGTTTAATTTGTCATGATTTAGTTCACTCCAGTGATATTTAGGTTATTGTATGCTAATTTCTCAATCTTTTCCTTTACTGTTTCTGCTTTGTGCCTTTTTAAAGAAAAAATTTCATATGCAATATCTTTGGAGAAAAATGTCCTATGTTTTCTTCTAAGTGGTTTGTAAATCAAAAGCATGTTGTTTCTTTATATGTAAAATACAGGAGATAGTTCTATTTTCTGAAAGTGTTATGAAGATTTTTTAAGAATTACCATCCAGGGCTTAACTCAGACCTGACATTTATTTGGTAGGTTTTCAATAAATGTGAGTCACCATTCCATTCCATTGCCTATAGATCCAAATTAATAGAAGTTAGTTCCAAGGTTTAGAGAACTTGGAGGGAAAAGTATCTGAGAATACCGTTGGGGGAAGTGTATTTGAAAAAATTTAATATGAATCCAAATTTGAGTTTTCTCCCTCCTGCCTCTACCAAATGTCTGCATCTCCAAATAGTAGTAGACATGATTCCGTATCCTTGAGTCAAAGAAGAAAGCAAAAGCATTTGATTTACAAGATGCTTACTACATAAGGTAAAACCGGAATGCTTTCTGACTCTCTTCAAGACAAAAGTAAATTTACCATGGGAATCTAGGAAAGTTGCTGAAAAGGATATCTAATTTAAGAGAATTTTACATGAGTTATAGCCTCAAACAGTGAGTGAAAGTTAAATAAAGATCTGGAAATTTGGTGATTAAAGGCTAGAGTCAAACAGGGCTTAAATATCGGGATGCAAGTTCTGGATGTGAACTTCCAGCTAACAAATGTGAAGCTACTTAATTTCATCTTTCATTTTGAAATGACAGTAGTTTATTTTATACTGGCATATAGATAAGGGGAGAGTAAATATTTCTGTCATAAGGTCGTATGAGTCTGTCCCAGCAAAACTGGTCATTAATATTCATTCACACCACCATCATTGGAGCGGGGAGTCACATGACCGTGACTTTTGTTTCAAATTATATTCATTATAAATCCTTCAGTGGGGCTTTTAAAAAGAAATAGCCAGTATCCTTTGTCAGATCGAAATAAATCTATTTTTGAAGTGTTTATTCTCTTTTCGAAGGATTTTTACCTGCCATTTTCTTATTTAAAAAAATTTAAGGTAGAGGAGATTCAATTTCTGGTGATTCTGATCTCACAGAAAGCATTTATTGTACATAGTTCATGGAATATGAGGATAAAATACATAATTAGACATATTGAAAAGTATAAACAGGGGCGCCTGGGTGGCACAGCGGTTAAGCATCTGCCTTCGGCTCAGGGCATGATCCTGGCATTCTGGGATCGAGCCCCACATCAGGCTCCTCCGCTATGAGCCTGCTTCTTCCTCTCCCGCTCCCCCTGCTTGTGTTCCCTCTCTCGCTGGCTGTCTCTATCTCTGTTGAATAAATAAATAAAATCTTTAAAAAAAAAAAAAAGAAAAGTATAAACAAAATTTAAAAACAGTATAGAGACATTAGGTGGAAGGATGAACCTCATTTCTAAACTAATGTGTGTGTGTGTGTGTGTGTGGTTTAATTTATGGAGTGAAGAGATAAGACTTTGCTACCCTGCCCACCCCCCCCCCACTTTGCTCATCTTCAGTTAAGGAGGCCATCGTCTGCAGACATAGCCCTGTGCACTGCCTGAGCCAATCCTAACAAATCCTGAAAGAATATTCAGAACATTACCCACCAAAGGATTTAGAATTTTGAAGTCTGGTATCCAGGGAGTCTGCACCATTACCCCAAATGATCTGCTTATTTATCAAAATGCGTTCTCCTTTCTTCATATATGCTTTCCTTGTACCTATAGTTGGATTTCCTTCCCAGCTCATGATGTCATTGCAATTTCTTTACCCACTTTGCAAATATGAGGAGCAAGTTCTTGCCTAGATTTTGCTAGCTTTCCTCTTTTTTGAGGGGTGATTCTTTACTATGCCTCTGAATATAGTCTGAGCTCCAGTGTATCTAGACCTGAACCAGCTAGCTTCAGAAATATTCACCAGCCTCCTGGCCACCAGCCTTCTCTCTATCCTTCTCCTCCACTTACGCCTATTGCAAAGTACTTACATGTCAGACCACTTTTGTTAGTGTTCAACTTGAAACCTTAATATGTTCTTGATAATTATAAGTTTATGCCTACGAGAATCTGTCCTCAGATATAATTCTCATATCCCAGGGCTTGCATGATTCGTTTCTATGCCAAGTCTTTTCTCATTGTTTTTTGTGGTTGTTGTTATTATTATTATGTTAAATTGTTTTATTTATTTTGTTTTCTCCTTTCCCTATGGGTTTCACTGGAGACAGATGTCCGACTATATTTGTAACATGTTTATAATGAACCAATTTAAAAATATATTTCTGATGCATTTTCTTTACAATTAATTTGCGTAAATCACTCTCCCCAAATCATTTCACTTCAGTTGTTTTTAAGTTCTTTTTAGAATGTTGTGAAATCTGAATATTAATTCAAATTAAGTTATTTTTAAAAACACCACAAATGAATTCTGCTTTTAATAATAATAGGTTAGGAAATTTTTCTTGGCTTTCCCAGTGAGGGCAACTTGGAAAAAAAAAGTCTGTGTGAAGGTGTCAGAGGGCTAACATGATAACGAAAGATAAATGGATCAGATTTCAGTAGGGGAGAGGCCCGTGGAGGTGTGTTCAGCTTTGGGGCTTTTTTTTCCCTCCGAAGACATTTGCTGACTCTAGAAAGGACGGCTTCATAGAAGAAAGACTAAGTAGTGTTTTTGACAACCTAAAGTGTCCAGGAAGACAGGTGCTGGAATCCAGGACTGACAAGATGAGATCCTGCTGAAACTCTTTTTATTTGGATTGAGACCTTTTGTAAGAGAAGCACCTTCACAATAAAGTAAACCAAAAGCAGATGATTCTTTGCAGGGACAGCATCTCTGCTCCAGAGCTCAAGTCCTCAAATTCTATTAAGGTGATCCCAGATTGCTGTTGCCCCCAAGTATCTGGCAGGAGCAAATTTGGAAATACTCTAGAATTATTTCTGTAAACAATTTTGCGAATACATTGTGCAGATACAACTAAAGAATATAAAAGTATTTGAGCCAGAAACTAGAAGAAACAACAGACCACAGAGATAAACCACCAGCGCCTCCAGATATGGACACATTTATCTGCTTACTGTATTCAAGAAGATAAAAGAAAATATTGAATTCTAGGAGAGAATTATAACAAAATAAATAAAATACAAGGAGACTCTATACTAAAAACAAACAAAACCAGTATTACCTAGTTACCGACAAGCCACAGCCAAAAACCTGGTTACAGACGAGCCACAGCCAAAAACCTAGTTACAGACGAGCCACAGCCAAAAACCTAGTTACAGACGAGCCACAGCCAAAAACCTAGTTACAGACGAGCCACAGCCAAAAACAGAAAGATGAAGATAATCTTTCATGTTCATGAAACCAGTATTTCTTCTATGTACCTGGCTTGAACACATCCAAATTTGAATAAATATGTGAATTGACCATTAGTAGTAATAGCAGATAATTTAGAAAAATATTAGTCCATTCTAAACTATTCAAACTCAGTGTCCCCAGGAACTGTGCCCCGCTTACCTATATATAGTAAGTGCTTAATACATATTTGCTGAAGTAATAATGGATGGATTAATAGATGGATGGATAGTTGAATGAAGATAATTCAAAAGGGTTTTCCTGTGGTGAGTGGTCAGTGGTCCTTTTACGATCATAGCTGGAAACAATCCACGAAAGCAGAAAATTGTTGCTCCTGTGATGTTATCTGGTTGTAACCATGACCTTAGGCCAAATACAGACAGCAGAGTTTATGTTTGAATGGGCTGTTTTCTCTGTCCAGCACCTGTCAGTCATATTTTCTTCCAAAAAGAGCAGAGACAATTATATGAAAAAAAGAAAAAAACAGTTAAGGAGTTGCATGTCATTTTACATTTAAAATAAACTCTTTATGCAGACTAATTAACAATGACTACAATGACTGCTCCTTTTCTTAAATTATCATTCCTATTTAAGAAATGTAAACTTAGAATATATGTTACAAACACCTATTTTTAATAGCATGTGTTTATGTTAAAGTGTATTTTGGGCTTCATGGTGGCTATTATATATGATTTAAACTATGCAATACACTATGTGGAAATAATCTCTATCTATATGAGAAATAATCTATATCTCTATGTGGAAATAATACCTATCTTGATACGTATCTATCAAGAACTTTTTTTTTTAAGCTTAGCATTCCACTCAAACAGCAATCTCAAAAACAATTTTCTTATCTCCTTTTCTCTCAGTGATGAAGCATTATTACTGGCCATCAAGCAATCAAAAGCAATAATAAAAAGATATACTGTCTTACACATCCTCATAGGTAGATTTTAAAAGGCTAAGGTTTTGACAATCAAGTATTAAACACTTTAATAAATTTTTCTCTCTCATATTGCTCCTTGATTTTTACGTTACTTGGGATATAATGTTTGTTTCATATGCTTTAATTTTTCAGTATGATACTATATTCTCAGCTTTAAGAAAATCTAACTATTAGACCAAAGAATGTAATCTTTAAAGTTACCTATTTGCTATGGACCTATTATTAAACTGTAACATATAGTTATATTACATAGATTACCTATAATACATATGATTGTATATCATTATTTATAATTTTATAAACTTCTGCTTCCTGTATTATTTATTTCTAAAAGTAGTTTTAAATCATTATGATGGTGTATCAGCCAAGGCATAAGAATCTGACTTTAGAGAGTATAAATTATCATTATTATTATTTTAAAAAGCAAAAATTATTTTTAGTTTGCCTCAAATGATATGCTCTGGCAGGAAATCCAGAATATATTGGATACAAAATGTTGGAAATGGTGTCATCATACTAACTCTCCCATCACTATATGCAAATATATACAATATAAATATATAAATATAAACCTTCTTGATTGGTTGTCACTGAGCCATAATGCTACTCTTCCTCACCAATTATATCATTTAACAAAGAAGAAAGTACTGGTGGAACAGGAATCTGTATTTATCACTGCTCAGGACTATAGAAAAATTCTAGCCTTTCATTACCTAAGTCCATTTTCATCGTGCTGTGAATTTTTTCCACTCTTATGCTGAGAGTGCAAGTCCCACACTCACTGCTTTATGGAACTAGCAATGTCCAAGTCTCATATGTCATCCATAGGTTATTCACAAGTCAAGACAGGTGTGAGTAGGTGGTTTCCACACTCCAATTTTCCTGTTCTATGAGCATCACAAACTTGGTGCTGAGTCCCTTCCACTCAGCTTCCTGTCTTTGTAATGGCTGGGTTCATCTTCCCCCTCTCCTCTTGAGGACTCTGATACTTCCAAGCTTTACCTTCATCATTTCTTCTGGTTCAATTAGAATTACTTTTTCACCTCCTGTGTCAGCCATGGTCTTATCTAGTCTGGATGTGAAAATAATTTGATCTACAAGTATGCATCTGATTCTGCCTCTCAGTGATCTCCCAACTGGTCAGTATAACTGTATGAATAGCTCTACTCAATATGAATCGGAAGAGGAAAGAAACAGCTCTTGGAATTCTGGTAACTGTAGCAAGCAAGAGGCCTGCAATGACAGTCTAGGAGCTTGTCTTAAAACATATTTTCATTATTGAAGCTGGAGAATATCTGGAAGGACACCAGTCATGTCATGAGACTTGAACAAGGTTTGCCTAACAGAGCAGAAATCTTGAAGAAAAAGAATTCTCTCTGCTAGGATCCTCCAAGAAATTAGGACTTTCTTCACCATCCTCATGATACTAGATTATTATCATAATAACTAGACATCAAACCTAAAATTTAAAGAGGTTTCCTAAAAGAATGGTAAGTAAAACCTCATATTTATTGATTTTTTTTAAATGCAAGGTATTGCTTTTAGCACTTTATACATATCATATTATTTATTTCTAAGAAAAACACTATGAAGAAATTTTAAGATTCCTATTCTACAAATAAGAAAACTGAGGTTATGCTCTTACCCATTACAAGTAGACACTGAAGTAGTCAGTGAATGATCTCACTCTTTTTCCAGAACAACTACTGGGCTGAATAGAATTTTTATCATTTAGTAGGGAACCCATGTTAAGATTCACCAAGGTAAAGAAGCAGAACTCAGAATTTAAAATAGGAGAAATATATCCCTTAAAAGAAAACAGAAATATAAATTGTATAAAGAATTTGCATTTTGGCCTCACTGAAATTCATGATACTTATTTTGTATGAAAATATAAATGAGAGATGAGTAGAAAGAGAAAAAATAAGATAAAAGTGGAGTTGGCTGAGAAGTAAAAAAGAAGACAGGTAGAGAAAAAACTATAGTCGTAATAGGTAAAACCTAATACTCAATAATATGAAATATATTCCAGGAACTCCTCTGAGTACTATGATTATATGAACTCATTCTATCCTCATAAAAGCCTATTGGTATTGATAGGATAGGATGGGATTAATAGGATCAGTATTGAAATGATTATTATTCCCATTTCATTGAGGAAACTGAAGCAAAGAAATGGTGTGACTTGTTCAGTGTCACACAGCTACAAAGTAATAACACTGGGATATGGAACCAGCCAGAGTTCTCACTCATAACCATTCTTCTATCCTGCTTCTTGAGTTATGAACATAATGCATAACATTATAGAGCCTGAGAAAAATAACCTGGGCTCTGGAGATAAGAGTTCTTATCTTCACTATGCATCAGAACCTCCATGTACAAAATATGGCTATCTCTGACCACAACATCTGGGGGCTTATCCCAGAAGACTCAAAAACTAGAGTCTGGAATCATCTGGAGGCTTTTTACTCACACATCTGACTCCTGGGCTGGTAGGACTTGAGGACTGGTGAGCAGCACACTTACCTATGGCTTCTCTGTGAGACGTGGGATCTTACAGCACTGCAGCTAGATTCTGAGAGGAAGTGTCCAGACAGTGAGCCTCCAAAGAGAACCAGGCAGAAGCTGCATGTCTTTTTCCAACCTAGCTTCAAAAGTCACATGGCATCGCTTGTATTTATTGGTTGAAGAAGTCATAAGCCCAACAAGATTCAAGGGGAAGGAAATTAGACTGCTTTAGACGGAGAATGGTACTTATTTTTTTTAAGATTTTATTTATTTATTAGAGAAAGAGAGAGCACGAGCAGGGGGAGGGGCAGAGGGAGAAGCAGATTCCCTGCTGAGCAGGAAGCCCAACTCGGGGCTCAATCTCAGTACGCTGGGTTCACAAACTGAGCCAAAGGCAGATGCCCAACCAACTGAGCCACCCAAGCACCCCATGGGAAATGGTATTTAGAGAAGAACATGTGAGATGGGACATAATGGTAGGACCATTTTTGGAAAACACGATCTGCTACAGGAAATAAGAAAGTTAAAACTAATATGATATAATTTTAGATGATGAGAGTGAGTCAAAGGATAGTGCTAGCGTCCCTTTTAGAGACAGTGCTAAGGGAAGTCATTTCAGGAGAAGCTACATTTAGGCAGAGACACATGATCAAAAGGAATGAATTGTGCAAAAATCTGCAGAAAGTGTATCCTAGCGGAGACAACGGTTAGTGTACTGGTCCTGAAATGGGAAAAACTTACACTGTTTGAGAAGAGGAAGGAAGGCCAGGGTGTCTGGAAAGTAATGAGAGTAAAACAGAAAAGTAAGAGAGAGAGTGGAAGAGATAGGAGGGCCCAAATAATTTTTTAAAAGCCTACATATTGATAAGATATAGATATAAGGAACTTAGTCTCATCCTTTTTTAAAAAAAATTAGTCTAATTCTAATTGATAGTCTTCTGGGAGTTTTAATCAGGGTGAGTAAGGTGATGTAATTTATTCCTTAAAAAAAAAAAAGGTCACTCTTGGTGTCAAACAGAGGAGTAAAAGTGACACCAGGGAGTCTATAGAAGCCTGGCGTCATCAGCCACAGGACAGAGGTGCAACATAGACCATGGCATCAATGAAGGTGGTGGTAAGGAGATTCCAAAGAGGTCATAGAGATGAGTAAACTTGCTGATGGATTGGAAGTGGCATTGGAGAGAAAGAGAGGAATCAAGGATGTCTCCATAGTTTCGGGACAAGAATTACTGAGTGAATTGAGGTGCCCATTAATTGTGAGGGGGGAAGACTGGGGAAGAGGGGACTTCACGTGGAAAAGGAGGTCCAGGTTCTCTTTTGGACATGTTGCCCTTGAGACAGCCCGTGCAATACTCCACATATATTGTAGGCATCAAGATGTGTCGGGAGGAGTGTCAGGAGATGAATCAAAATCTGGTATTCTGCAACTTCAACTGCATCTGACTCTAAAATGCATTAGAATTATGTAGTGATTCACATAAAACTATTTTACAACTCAAGAAAAAATAACTGAGAAGCAAGTTTCTAGTTAAACGTTTACAGTGCTATCCATTACAAGTTCACAAGGTTAATTTTTCCTACTAAATCATGTTCTCTCCCTAGCAAATAAGAAATTACAAGGAGAAAAAAAAATGTAGGCCAAAGAAGGGCCTCTATTATTTAACACCAGACTCAGTCCCTTACAACACCTAAATTATTAACATTATCATCAGAGTCAATGTCCAGAGACTACATTCTGCTTGCAACCTCATTTCATTATTCAGCTCAACTCTGAAGAATTGCTTCCAGCACAAAATGAACAACCTAGATTATCTTCCTGCCAGGCCCCATATCATCCCTTCCTACCATTCCAGGGGGTTTAAGAGGAAAGCGAGGTTGAGAGGTCTATGTGCTCGCCAGAGGGTGTCTCTTAGTCAGTTAAATGGCCTTTGAGAATCTGCCTCTTCCCTTCCTGAGGCTTCCAGAGGCCGCAAGAGTTTCTCCCTCTCTGAGAACAAATGAAAGAATGAAGACATTACCTGGTATGTTTCATTCCAGAAAAACAATTTCTGCAAAAAAAAAAAGTTTCTGAGAACATCCTTCTGTAATAAAAAATAGTGGAAAAAATCAACAAAGCGATAACTTTGATTTTTTTTAAAAAAAGTTAACTAAGAGATTAAAAAGTCATATTCAATTAATTTAAAAGACCCAACCTTCAGTAGTTTTAATTATATAAGTGCATACTTTGATATTATTATGAGTCATTGATGCAAGAATGCTTTGTCATTGGAAAGGCAAGTTAGTGTCGTACTTACCAGCTGTCTTCGGAATCAAACACATTGGCTTTGAATCCTGACTGTGCTTCCTACCAGCTGGATAATCTCAGACTGGTTTTACAATTCTCTATGCCTTCATTTCTATGTATGTAAAATTATTATTACATTAATAAAAACTTCCTCAGAGGGTGTGTGGTGTATTGAATACTTAAATAATTTACTAGAAGTAAAGTACTCCCTGGGGCACCTGGGTGGCTCAGTCAGTTAAGTGCCAGACTCTTGATTTCATCTCAGATCATCATCTCAGGGTCCTGAGATTGAGCCCTGTCTCTGGCTCCACAATGGGCCTGGGGCCTGCTTAATATTCTTCCTCTCTCTCTTTCTCTCTCTCTCTCTCTCTTGAAGGGGAAGAAGGGGAAGAAGAGGAAGAGGAACTCAGTACTCAGAACAGGGAATGGCACAGAGTATTCCTTATGCCAGCTAAGCTTATGTAGTAGCCATTATTAATTCTCCTTCCCATTCTCACCCTTTAGTTTGCATCTCACTCAAGATGATAGTACTCATGGTGTCGTTACATGATCCGCATAGATCCTTTAGCCTTTACAACCAGGAATTCCTCAATTAGAGACACAGAATACTGAATTGAAATGCTCATCCTACATACAGTGACAGCAATGTAATTATGGAGATTATTGTAAAGAGGTAGGAAACACTCTTAATTTTTCTTTGGAACTATAATAATTGTCATTTTGTTATCTATTTGCTTGTTACAGATGTTTCAATGATAAATCATATCTAAAGACTGTTTTGAGTGCCCAGTAAAATTATGCATGGGTGTGTGTATATCCATTCTATCCAAGCACTACGATGAGTTACATTTATATATATATATATTATATATATATATTTACATTTATATATATGAGTTACCTTTAGATATAATTCAATTCTTATACCAACCCTATAAAGATACATTATTTGCCCCATTTTACAAATAAAGAAACAGGCTCATGAAGATAAATATGTACCCTAAGTCCTATCAACAACAAACGTAACACTGGGATTTGACTCCAAAATCTATACCCAAGCTTGGCAATGATAATGAAAAAATATAAATGAAATAAAATCACA
This sequence comes from Ursus arctos, assembly GCF_023065955.2. Classification (NCBI taxonomy): domain Eukaryota; kingdom Metazoa; phylum Chordata; class Mammalia; order Carnivora; family Ursidae; genus Ursus; species Ursus arctos. The sequence goes on along the minus strand of NW_026622786.1, from coordinate 18,536,065 downwards.
TCATATATCACTGTATAAAGTTTCTAAGAGGGCTCCACGCTCATCAGAGTCTGCTTGGATTCTCTCTCGCTCTTTCACTGCCCCTCCACCCAATGCTTACACTCTCTCTTTCTCAAATAAATAAATAAATCTTTAAGATAAATAAAGTTTCTAGAGTTATATGAAACCAGTTTCTCATTTGGTTTGCAAATACACATGGAGATTATTCTCCACAAGATGGATATTTTTGACCTCATTCATTAAGAGAGACTATTTGAATCGAATGTAAGATAGAACATGGTGTATTGCAGGACAAATGGCTCTGTACTGAAGGGTATGAGACCTTCCTCTTTATGGGGATTTGAGGATAATTTTTTAAACATTAAAAGGCCTCCGTTTCCTCAATTCGAAAGCAGAATGCTAGACACGTTTTTTTTTTTCATACTGTTCAGGTGATGAGACACAGAAAAGATGGCTGAATGGATTTGTTTTACATATTCATCTTGTAATTCTGTAAAATATTTTTAAAAATGCTTAACTTTTGGAGTAGATAATTTATACAGGGTCATTTACCTCTAAGGGTAAAGGTTACTTCTCTAAGTCAGTTAGGATGTTGAACTCTTTATGGTAATCTCCTCACATAATACTCCCTGAAACCGTGGTCGGTATTTATTATTTTTCCAATTTTCTTGAAAGGAAACCGAAGTTCAAAGAAATAAACTAAATGTCCAAGGTGCAGAGCTAATAAACAGTGGATTCAGGTTTCAGAACCAAGCGTGTCAGAATCCACATTGTTTCCATAACACTTACTGTGCCCTTCTGCAGCTATTAAAAAAGTAGGAGAGTTGAGTTAGAGTTAATCCTATTGACAAAAATCCTTTTGACAGAGGCACCTTTTTTAGAGAAAGAAGCCCAGACAGGAATCTGTTATTTTTTCATTGAGATACATGTTTTTAAATGTTGGGAAATCCACTATTACTGCTAACTATTCATAGCATTTTCATTTGAAATGCTACTGTCCTAGTCATTTCCTTAGCAATTGCTGAGCGTAATCTGATTGTTTGCCATCTCCTAGGGATACTCACTAAAATACCAGCTGCTGTATCTGGAAGACAGGATTTAGTGGGCTACCAAATGGGCTACCAAATGACAGACTTGAGGGCAACCTCCACAGTGAGCGAACATAAATATGTGATCCTTCATGAGTCTGCTCACTGTGGTGATAGCTAAATTCCATCTTCTCAGGGAGATGGCCACCTGATTAAAATGGTTCTGTGGGCTTTCTAATTTGCAGAGTTTTATCCTCTCCATGCGTGAGATTTTTGTATATCCAGTAATGATGACTGTATTCCTTTTACCTGAAAAATATACTGTCCTCCCACACAGAGGCAAAGGAAATGTAGAATGTCTTGGGAATTTTTAGTTAAAAAAATCTTTTTATAAATTTGGAACAAAAAGTTGCTGTTAACTACAAAATTAACTACATCTGACTTAATTGTCACTAATAAAACTTCTTCTGACGGGCCTATATCAGCTGTCAAACTTCCTAAGTCTTAGACTTTTTTAAAAAGCTTATTAGTTGCAACATCTTAGAATTGTGTCTGTATCTAATCTTATCCAACTGTCAAAATCCATGGCCATGCTAAGTTTTTGAAAAGTAAGTTAACTACCTCTAAGAGTTAAAATCAGAGTAAAGAAAACCTAACATCTAGGTTCCTGTTCGATACTAAGGCATCATGCCCTTTAATCTAAGAGAGGATAAAATGCATGACTACTGCTGAAAACAAGACAACATGCCCAAAATGGAGTCACTTATGCTAAGTACCACATGACCAAACTTGGACTGAGGTATGTACAGTTTCACCTCTCCCAGAAATGGAATCTTAAACCACCAATCAATCAGGTATTGCCTGATCAGCGCTAGTTAGGTAATCTGCCTGATCGACCCCTGCCATCCCCTAAGGGAATGTGACCTTGCAACAAACAACCCACTTGTTGCCTAATAAAACTTCCTAGTTCCCACTCCTTCTGGGTATAAAGTCTTTCATTTTGTACAGCTCCTCAGAGCTCCTTTCTATCTGCTAGATTGGATGCTGCCTGATTCAAATTGATTTTTGCTCAAATAAACTCTTAAAATTTTTAATACACCGAAGTTTATCTTTTAACGATACTCTCAGTAGCTCTGTGAAGTTAAGTCTCCAAATGCTTTAGAGGTGAACGTGGACCTCTAGGTTTCCTTGGGATTGTAAGGATCTTTTTACACAATGCGTGCTATATAGAGGGACTTCGCTTTGGTGTCTTTCCCTTATAAGAAAAGATTTCCAAATTTCCTCTCCTCTAGAAATACATTTCTCTGCTTGGCCCCAAATCTAGGTTTACAGACTAAGACAAAATATATTTTTGAAGAGTTCCCCAAGCTCTAAGAAATAATTTAAAAAAAAAAACTTTGCTTTCAAATATGGAAGCTATAAAACATTTAGAACCGTTTGATGTGTGCTTCTTTCCCATTTCTATGTTTTAAATTCTAGAACTTTTCTCACTTTCCTGAATGAAAAAGGACTCCCAATAGGGAAAAAAAAAAAAAGAATAAAATAAGATGTAACACATGGCCCATGGCAAGCAAAGTCCCTGTGTCACTCAAATGCCTCCCAATCCTGAACCATGTCTCTTTTCATGGCTCACTGTGCTCTCCACAGTGCCTCCTGCCTTTATCCCTTTGCCTTCTTACAATTCCCATTGCCAATCACCGAAATATTTCTCCGTGTGTGTGTGTGTGTGTGTGTGTGTGTGTGTGTGTACAAGTCTTTGGATGGTCATGATAACACTTTAGCTATGAGTTACCAACTCCTGACTTTTAAAACAAGTTCTACATTGAAGTAAAATAAATAACACAAGCGTGTAGACTCTGTGGCTGATTGGTGAATGTTTTAGCCTAGAGACACCCAGAGATAATTCTTCTAGCTCTATAGTAACAATTTTAAGAACATCTCTGTGTCAGGCTCTGTTATCCTGGGGAAGACAAAGGTCATAGGAACTGTGCTACTGTTTGTGCGTACTGTTGTCTATTATACCATACTCTTTGTTGTATTATGTGTGAGTATGTATGTATGTGTGTGTGTGTATACACATGTACGTACATGTGTGTGTATATATATGCATACATACATATTTAACACTGAGGTTAAGATGGTACATGTAACCAAGGTATAGAATAATCCCCACCATATATCCATAACGGTCCATGTGCAGAACTGCTCCAGCTTGGCTGCACCCCAAAACTTTTGAAGGAATAATTGCTAATTTGATATGACCAGCAACAATTGCAAGATTTTGAGTGTAAAATTCTGGGATATTGTCTCTGCTGTGGAGAATGTTGCTAAGTTACACTGAATTACACTGATTACACTGAATTTCTGACTTAAACTTTAGATCAGAAAGTCCTGTTTTATTGACCCAAGAAGAATCTATATCTAAACTTTCTTCTTTTTTTAAGATTTCATTTATTTATTTGAGAGAGAGAGAGAGAGCAAGGGGTGGGGAGGGGTAGAATTCTATATCTGAACTCTCTTATCAGTGCATGTCTACTAATGTTTGTCAGTAGGTCTTTCTTGCGTATCAGAATTGCATAAGGAAGACCATTTAGTGGCTGTGATAGGACTGTACATAGTAGCCATTCCTAGGATAAAAATTGTGCTTAGATTTGTGGGTACAAAATTTTCATTTGGTCAGGAAAACATCAACAACATTCATTAAGTGACTACTATCTAAATATTGGCAAGTACCAATGATACAAAAAAAAATGAGTAAGATACAATTTCTGTCTTTAAATCCAGTAGACTAGACATGAAAGTTATTTAACAAATACCATACATTTGTGGTAAGTATAAGTACTTCTTTATAGAAAAATATGGAATTTTGTAACAAGGAGGATATACACACAGAAGTTTCTCTTACTTTAGTCTAAATTGGTAAATGGCATCTAGTAGAAACATCTGAAGGAATAAACCTGTGATAAGGAGATCTTCTAGTCATTTAAGGTAGTATTTCTCTCATCCTTAGCAATGAAGTTCAAATTTTTAGCTGAGTAAATGGTCATCCACAGTAAACATTACACTTCCTGTCTCCAGTTATCACCATGTAATCATGTGCTGCCCAATAGGATAGAAGAAGTGACGTAAGCAATTTTAAGACGGGTCTGTAGAGGGAGGGAGAAAATAAGCCCACCTCTGCCGTTTCCTTTGTGCTGACTGGAATATAGACAAGAAAACTGAAGCTTGAGGAAACTTCTTATTTCATGAAAAGAAAGCGTATTGAGAATTGTGAAGTAAAAGACATAGGTACATAGGTCCCCGGGGATGGTGGCAAAACTAGATTAGCCCTAATCTCCTTATATTTAGATTTTTTTTGAATAATTTTTATGCATTTCTGTTTTCATTTTTTATTATACTTTCTTTTCCTTAAAGAAGTATAAGCCATTCCTTAGGTGTAACTTACATACAATGAATCACACCCATTTTAAACATGGAGTTTGTAAGTTTTGACAACTGATTTTGCAGTCAATCCCACACATTCTCCCCACAAACTTCCTCCCACAGCAAACACAAATTTGCTTTCTGTCAAGAAAGATTACTGTTTATTTTCTGGGATTTTGTGGAAGAGAGTAATAGACTTTGTAGTCTTTCGTGCCTGGCTTCTTTCACTCAGCATAATGAAATTTCATACATCAGTAGTATATGCGTCTTTTAGTCCTGAAGAGTATTTCATTATACGGATATACTACAATGTAGTTATCTGTTCCTCTGTGGATGAACTGGTTATATCTGCATTTTGGCTATTGCGAATATAACTCCTATGAACATTCTAAGTACAGGTCTTTGAGCAGACATACATTTTGTTTTTTCTCTCTTTTCACTTATGCTCAGTTGTATGCTTAACTTTCTGTTGTTGTTAAGAAACTGTCCAGTTGCTCTCCAGTGTGATTATACGATTTTACATTTCCTTCAGCAACGTTTGAAAGTTCTAGTTGTTCTATATCCTTACCAACATTTGGAACGGTTAGTCTTCATTTTTGCCGTTGTAATGACATCTCATTGTTACTACAATTTAGTTATGCTCCTGTTTCCTCATTGTGGCTTTCATTTGGGTTTCCTTGATGATTAACAGTGGTAACATCTTTTATGTATCTAATGGTCATTCATAGATCTTTGGAAACATGTTCAACTCTTTTGCCCATTTTTAAGTTGCCTTCTTATTGAATTATAAGAATTTCTTTTTATAAAAGTTCCTTGTCACATCTATGTAACCCAGATGTTTTCTCCCAGTCTGTAACTTTATATTTTTAATAGTGTCTTTCAAGAGCAGAATAAAGGTGGTGCTTTTTCTGTCCTATATAAGAAAGCTTTGAAAACCCCAAGTTTACAAAGGTTTTTTTTCCTGTATTTGTTTTTAGAATTTTTAGTTTTTACATTTATGTCTATGATTCTTTTGAAGATTTGTAGATTGTGTGAGTGGTCAATATTTTTTTTTCATACCAATAACAAGTTGTTTCATGACTACTTATTGAAAAGACTTTACTTTCTCTCATTGAATTGCCCTGACTCCGTAGTTAAAAATTAATTGATCACATGAGCAGGTTTATTTCTGAACTCTATTCTGTTCCATTGATCTATAAATAATACCCTTTCGAATATTGCATTGTCTTCATTACTGTAACTTTAAGGTAAGCACTGAGATCTGGTATTGCTCATGCTCCAGATTTGTTCTTTGCTTTCACCATTGCTTTGCTATTCCAGGTCATTTGCATTGTCATTTAAATTTAGTCCTCTTGTGAATTTCCTCAAAAATGCTCACAATTATTTTGATTACCATTAAATCTAAAGAGCTAAAGATGAATCTAGGAAAAAATAACATCTTAATAATATTCTGTCTCTGATTCCAAAAGAGTGGTATATCTTTCAATTTCCTTAGGTCTTTATTTTAGCAATATTTTATAGTTTCCAATGTATAATATCTATGCATATTTTGTTAAATACATTCCTGAGTATTTCATGTTTTGAAATGCTACTGCATATGGAAATGTATTTTTATTTCCTATTATAGCTGTTTAATGTTAATAAATTGACAGAATTATTTTTGTATATTAACTTTATATGCTGTGACTTTGCTAAACTTGGTTATTTGTTCTTGTACTTTTTCTTGCAGATTGCTCAGCATTTTCTAGGTGTAAGTTCATGTCATCTACAACTGAAGATAGTTTAGCTTCTTCCTTTACAATATGTATTCCTTTTTTTTTTTCTTCCTTTATTGCCCTGCCTTGAATCTCTTGTATAATAATTTGAATAGAAATGATGGAAAAGAACATCACATCTTCTGATCTTAATTAAAAAGTATTTAGTATTTTTCACTAGGAAGAGTGATAGCTGTGGGGTTTTGGTAGATACCACTTAACATGATGAGGAAGTTTCCTTTATTCCTAATTTCCTGAAAGTTTTTATCATGAATGTGAGTTAAATTTTGTCAAATAATTTGCCTATCTCTATTGAGATGATCATATGGCTTTCCTCATTTTTTCTCTAAGTGTGATAAGTTGTATCAATTCGTCTTTTTGTGCTAAAAGTAATGGTTTTTTTTATTCCTGGGATAAACCCCAATTGGTCATAATTTATTATCCATCTTATGTATTTTTTAATTCAATTCACTAGTTGATGTAAGAATTTTTGTGTCTGTATTCATGAGATATAATGGTTTATGTTTTTTATATTATTATTCAGATAAAATAGAAAATAAGACTTCTTCAACTTTATTTTAACCAACTTGAAAATAGCTGAGGAATGCATTCTGTTAAAAAGAAAAAAAAATGAGAAGAATAACAATGGAACAAATTCACTAATTTAAATTCATATCCTTTCTGATCCTTCCCTGTTTTGTTTTGTTTTTTTCATTTACCTTTACCCTATTCCCTGCAGTCTTTCTTGTATAGTTGAGCAGTTATTGAGGTATCTGGGTGGAGGATTTTTAGCTTTTGAGTCTCAGCTCTTCCAGAGTTCTCTTACATTAAGATATCTCTCTTAACTTTCCACCTGTTTTTTCAGGCTTAAAATTCATTTCTGCTTCCTCAAGTGGAGTAAATAAGTCTTTGGGTTTGTCCATTGTAGCCATGAGTGCTAAGGATTGCCCTTGGGCAAGAAAGCTGCAAACTTGCATCATGTATCCTTTCTAGTTGAAATGTTTCAGAAGTAAACTGTTCTGGCTTCTGTATGCCTTCGAATACTTTCTCATGTCTTCATACAGCTGTTTTTAACAATATATATTTCTCAAGACTTCATCTGTTATTTGTGGAGGGACTGACTAAACCTCTTCATTCCACTACTTTTCCATTATAGAAGTTCATCTCTGGCTTTTTTATATAAGAGGAATATTATTCTCTTTGGTTTAAACTATAGTTACTTGAGTTTCTGTTGGTCACAGATGGGAGGATTAAATGAATCGATACCAATAATTTGCTTAGAACAATGCCTAGCATATAGTAAGTGATCAATATGTTATCTATCATAGTCATCATTAGTATTATTGCCATTTGTCCAAACCCAAATACCGCTCCTGCTTTACAAAGCCAGAATGTTCTTGTTTGTTATGTAACAGGTACCAACTTCAAGGAAATTCCCCACATTGTAGAAATACAACTACAAAGATAAGAAGAGAGAAAATCTGCCTACCTGCAACCAGGTTACAGCCTGGATTAAGAAGAAAAAAAAAAAGAATGATAATAATATCATAAGATAACTGATAAAATGAAGGTAAATTAAAAGAGCAGACAATCTGCCTAGGATACTATGGGACGGCTTCTCATAAAAGGTAGCATTTGATCTGAAATTTGAAGAATAAAAGGAGTTTTACATGGTGGACAAAGAGAAACAAGGTCAGATCCAGTATCTTCTTTTTGTCATAGCCATCTAATACAGTGTACAGCTGAATATTTAAAGTTCCCTTTTATACTCTATGCAAATCATCCTTGCTATTGGGATTATAATTAATTTTGTTAGATTTTCTTTCATTTATAATACTTTTTAATATGCCCAAAACACTTTGTTAGGGCTTCAGAAATCCCAAATCTACTCAGTTTTTATGCGTTGGTGAATTAAACAGCTGGCTAATATCATTCATTACACTCTGAGAAGGTGACATAGTTTCTACATTCTGAGAATATTTATATTATTGAAATCTATGATAATGTTCTTCCTTGTACCCAATGTACACTACTTTCTACTCTTTTGATTCCAAACATCCATACAAAGAAAACATTTATAAAATCAAAAGTAATCTAACTTCCAAGATCCTATTCTTCAAATGCTACTGTCTCTTGTCATTTTGGCTTGATCTTAACAGTCTTGTGCATCTAATGCCAAATAATGCTTTTGGGGGTTGAGATTAGACTTTTCCATTCTCCTGCCTCATATCCCACATCACATTTTAGGCAAACCATCTCTGGCTTACACTCAGTGAGTACTTTTCCATTTACTCTTAGAACAAATATAAACCCTAGGATGGTATTTCTCAAGGCATCTTTGATTAAGAGGTATTATCACCTTTTAGTCTCCAGTCCAGTCCATTTGAAAACTTTTGTAAAATTCTAAAAAAATAATTAGTAGAAAAATATATATTTAGATGGTATAACAATGTCAAATTGCTATGAAATTTTCTAAATGCTTACTCTAAATGTCAGTACCTCACTGGCGATGAAGCACACACTAAGTATCATTGGTTTTGTATGTACCCACAGAAACCGGTCAAAAGGAGTGGACAAAGACGTTTACTTCAGTGAGGGTTCTATAATCAGTGCCACATGGTAAACACTGTTTCTGTCATAGCTTTTATCTGGCACCCGGACATATGGTCTCACTGTAACCAAACGTAACATCATTGAATTTGTTGCTGTCTATCTGACAGAGATGATGTTAAATCAATCCAAATTCATCTTATAATTAGACTGACCTCTGAGGCTGGTGTTCATCTTCCGAGTGGTTGAGAAGCCTTTGGGAAATAGTCATATTTTTTGAAAATCAATATGTGGGGTATTCTGGTTTGGCTCTCATATTTATTAAGTGCAGAGTGGTATTTTGCAGGGATATTTTATGATCACAGTATGAGAAACATTTCATTAAGCAATATTTGCATTAATTTAGTGGTTAATGGCATCTCAAATCAAGAGAGCCGGATGAGCTGAGACCTCAGAGGTCTTTTTTTTTCCCCCCGTTAGCAATGACATCTCCATTTCCGTGCTATAAAAATTCACTATAGGAAAGCATGTTCTCATTAAAATAAATATATCTTCCCATTGGTTTCCAAGTTGGGATGCAGAGGCCTATGAAAATAATCAATTTGGAAGAATTCCTATAGTTCCTGTTACCACTGTATATTGTTAAATATAATCCTCTTGTCTAATGTGCAACCTCTAACGAAAATGGGTAGATATTTCATACCATGGCTGTCTCAAACATACTGTGACAAACATCTTTAGAGTTAAAACTCAAAGTCAAGACATATCCAGGAAGCAGACATGAATTTTCAGTTCTGACTCAATTCATCTGGGCAAAAACCAGAAGAAATTTTTTATTTCAGATACCGTTTCAATAGGAATTGCTTCTGTCACATTTGAATGCATTTTAAGCATTCATTTGCTATTTCAGAGACTTGCCAAAGTGAAGTTCACCTCTGCTTCTGTAAGTCCCCACATATAAGATATACTCAAGATAACATTCAGATTTTTCAGACCAAAGCCAAAAAGGAATAATCTGTTTTTTCATGATTTTTCTTTACCACGGACTTAAGATGTGCAAATCCTGAATATTGTCAGAATAGGTGAGTAGATGTTAGATTTGAAGATCTGAGGTAGGGAGGGGCTCGTTTTGGGTTTGGTTCCCTAGTATTGTCGATCTTGCTCTACTGTGGTTCATCTGCATATGTTTTGATGTTTTGATACATCATTTTCAATATGGATTAATTCAAGTGAATCTCTTAGGGTGCTTCATTCTTTCAACAAATATTTCCTGAGCACCTAATGTACAGCAGCAACTGAATATACAGTAGCGAAAAAACAAAAACAAATAATACCACGGCCCCCCACCCCTGGCTGCTGGAGCTCACATTATTTTTTTCTTTTTAAAGATTTATTTATTTATTTTAGAGAGAGAAAGAGAGCAGGGGTGGGGGGGGGAGGGCAGAGGGAGAGGGAGAGAAAAACCCAAGCCAACTCCACACTGAGCATGGAACGCAAGGCAGGGCTTAATCTCATGACTCAGATCAGGGCCTGAGCTGAGACCGAGAGACAGATACTTAACTGCCTGCACCATCCAGGTGCTCCCAGAGCTCACATTCTAAGAGGGGTTAATAGACAACAAACAAATCAGTATGTGCTGAGGAGAAAAATAATACAGGAAAGGAGAACTAGACATGCTGAGTGTGAGGACTGTTAGGATCATAAAATTTTGCAACTTTTGAGACTCCTTTGACCTTTCCTTCTTACTAATGTTCTACCTCCAATTTGCCACTTCTCTGTCTTGGGTGAAACTTCACATCTCAGGTGTGGATCTGGTTTCCTGAACAAAACCCAAGGAACAGTTGGTACAATCCTTAGATGTTGGGGAAGTGAGAAAGTCTTGGGGCATATTTTGACAGGCGGAAAGTGGGAAAGAGCTGGGCATTTAATCCCGACTCTGATAGACAGACCCTTCTAGGCAAGTCTTCCATACCGAATGAATTTGTCTTTTCTAGGCTTACTGTGAAGATAAACATATTAGAAAACAGACAAACAAATAAAACCTCTCTGTTTACTCTATAAATAGCTCTATCTCCCATTTCTCTCCTTTACTTTAAATGAGTTTTCCCAAAATAATGCTCATATTCAAATTTTTTCCCTTCTCTCGTGAACCCATTCCAATCATAGCTTTATTCCTGCCATTCCACAAAGACCACCCTTGTCAAAACCACCAGCAGAGCAGAAATATTGGTGATGCAGAAGAGAGAGGAGGACATTGTTGAAATTTATAGAATCTCCTTTTCTCAAAGTCTCTGAAAATAAGATAAATTTTAAACATCAAGCGTTAGCTTAAGAATGAGTCTCTGTGAAGACAAATGGTGGAATATGTGAGCATTCCTATTCTTCGTATAAAGTGGACCACGACACAAATGAAGAAAAATTATTTTAGTAATCATTTAGATCACACATCGTTTGTACTTCACACATCATCCTCAACTTCAGGGATCATTCAAGTCCTGTATTCCATTAGTCATTACACTTATAAAAGGAAAGAATGCATTCCTGATGCATTAAATCAGTAAGGCAATAAAATGTTATTTTCTGAGTTCTAAGCAGATAGCTGAATAAAATGTGTAAAAGAAAGAAGCATGGAGAGATGAATTAAGATGACGGAGCAGTAGGGGTACCCAGTGCTTGCCTCATCCCTCGAACACAGCTAAATAAATATCAAATCATTCCAAACACCCAAGAAATCAATCTGAATGCTGAGAGAACAAACTGCATAACCAGAGGGAGAAAAGAAGCCACGTTGTGGAAGTTCAGAAGTGCAGAGACATGATTTAGGGGAGAAAAGAATTGTAGGTCCTGTGGAAGGGAGGAAGCCTTGATCTCAGAGAGAGAGAGAGAGAGAGTAAGAAATGCACATTGGATTCCACAAGAGAAACACTTCTCCAAAACTATTGACTAGGAAAACTAGAGTGGCTGATTATCTCAGGTCTTTAAAAGCAGCTGAGCTCAAAGTCTGAAGTTTTAGAAGTCCACGCCACTGCTGGGTGGAGCAGAGTGATGTTCCTATGGGAAAGGAGGGCAGAGCCCCAAGAGTGGACAGTGTAGTCTGAGGATTCCCTGTGTCACACAGGAGAGACAGTTCCCCTTCTTGGAGTGCATTTGGAAGAGGTGGCATGGCCTCTCAGGGGACAAAGAGCTGGTGGGCACTAAAGTGCTACCCCATTCATTAGCATAGGAACAGAGACACCTCCCTTTGGCTCTTTGTTGTGCTTTACCATAAATTCCAAGCCCCTGCGTGATCATGTGACTGCTTTTCTGGGACAAACTGGCACTGGCCACAGCACAATAAGACCCTCCCTCAGAAGATCAGCGCAGGTCTGTGCCACACTGGGTTGCTAAAATTTGGAGTTTGGAAATCCAGCCACTTGCCTGAGATAAAACACAGGAATATTGTGCCCCGTGGTGGGCAGACAGCTGGGACACAGGGTGAAAGCAAGGATCTGACAGAAACTGGGGACACAAGAGGGGAGATTGTGTTTCCTTCTGTGAGGGCTTCCTGAACAGTGGCAGGCACAAACTCCCTGCTCCAGGGATACGAGAGTGGGGTGATGCCATTTTCCCAGTCAATCAGGACAGACGGACTCAGTGAGTAACACAGCACCTCACAGTGGCTGGAGCCACTTACACTAAGCCCCACCTTCCTGCCTCTGCAGGTGCATCTTTACCAGGGCAAGTACCCCTGAGAGCCAGCACAGTTGTCCCCACCCCTAGGTGACTTGTACAAACCACTCACACACACCAAGTCTACTGATCATAGAGTACTGCAAAGCTTCAGCTCTAGTGGTAATAGGATCAGGCTTATTTTAACAAGCAGACCAAAATATACTTAGTTAAAATGCCACACACTGGACAAGGTCCAAACACTCCCCACTGTAGTCAAGGAGAAACTCTGCAGAGATCCGACCTGAGGGGAAGAGCAGCCAAAACACAACAGCAGAGTGTACACTCTGAAACAGGTCCTGAAGCACCCAGCCCTGGACAGTGTAGGACCTCTTCTTAATATAGCCATTACTGTCAGGAACAGAAAATATGGCAGGCTTTCCTGTTTCCTAGACAAAATGACAAAATAGAGGAATTCACCCCAAAAGAAAGAACAAGAGGAGGTCGTGGCCAGTGATCTAATCAAAACAGATATAAGTAATATGCCTGAACTAGAATTTAAAACAGCCATTATATGGATACTAGTTGGGCTTAAGAAAAGCATAAAAGACACTAGAGAATCCCTTACTGTAGAGATAAAAGACCCAAAAGCTAGTTAGGCCAAAATAAAAAAATGCTATAGCCAAGATGTAAAACTGCCTGAACGTAATGACAACAAGGATGGATGAATCAGAGGAATGAATCCATGATAGAGAAGATAAATTATGGGAAATAATGAAGCCAAAAAGAAGAGGAAAAGAAAAGTAGTGGATCACAAATATAGACTTAGGGAACTCAGCAACTCTATACAGAGTAATAACATATGTATCATGGGAGTCCTAGAAGAAGAAGAGAGGGGAAAAGGTACAGAAGGTTTATTTGAGAAAATTATAGCTGAAAACTTCCCTAATTTGGGGAAGGAAATAGATATCCAAATCCAGGAGGCACAGAGAACTCCCATCAAATTCAACAAAAGCCAGTCAACACCAAGGCATATAGTAAAATCTGCAAAATGTAGAGATAAGGAAAGAATTTGAAAACAGCAAAGGAAAAGAAATCCTTAACCTATAAGGGAAGACAAACCACATTAACACCGGATCTCACCACAGAAACCTGGCAGGCCAGAAGAGAGTGGCATGATATAGTCAACATGTTGAAGGGGAAGACTATGTAGCCATGAGTACTTTACCCAGCAAGACTACATTCTGAAGAATGAGAGAGAAAGATTTTCTCAGACACACAAAAACTAAGTGAGTTCATGACCACTAAACCAGCCCTGCAAGAAATATTAAAGTAGACTCTTAGAGCAGGAAAGGACCAAAAGCAACAAAGACTGAAAGGAACAGAGGAAAATCTCCAGAAACAGTGACTTTACAGGTAATACAATGGCACTAAATTCTTATCTATCAAGAATTACTCTGAAAGTAAATGGACTAAATGCTCCAATAAAAAAATGTAGGGTATCAGAATGGATTAAAAAAACAAGATCCATCTATACACTGCTTACAAGAGACTCATTTTAGACCTAAAGACACCTGCAGATTGAAAGTGGGGGGATGGAGAACCATTTATCATGCTAATGGACATCAAAAGAAAGCTGGAGTAGCCATACTTATATCAGACAAATGAGGTTTTAAACCACACTGTAACAAGAGATGAAGAAGGGCACTCTATCATAAATAAGAGGTCTATCCAACAAGAAGATCTAACAATTGTAATATTTATGTGCCCAACTTGGGAGCACACAAATTTATAAATCAATCCATAACAAACATTAAGAAACTCATTGATAATAATACAATTATAGTAGAGGACTTTAACACCCAAATTACAACAATGGACAGATCATCTAAGCAGAAAATCAACAAGGCAGCAATGGCTTTGAATGACACACTGGACCAGATGGACTTAACAAATATATTCAGAACATTTAATCCTGAAAGAACAGAATACACATTCTTTTTGAGTGCACGTGGAACATTCTCCAGAACAGATCACATACTGAGTCACAAATCAGCCCTCAACAAGTACAAAAAGACTGAGATCATATGCATATTTTCAGACCACAACACTATGAAATTTGAAGTCAACCATAAGACAAAATATAGAAAGTCCACAAATACATGGAGGTTAGAGAATATCTGACTAAAGAATGAATAGGTTAACCAGGAAATTAAAAACAAATAAAAAAAATACATGGAAGCAAACAAAATTGAAAACACAACAGTCCAAAAGCTTTGGGATGCAGTAGAGGCAGTCATAAGAGGGAAATACGTAGCAATACAGGCCCACCTTAAGAAGGAACAAAAGTCTCAAGTACACAACCCTACACCTAAAGGATCTAGAAGGGAACAGCAAGTAATGCCTAAAGCCAGCAGGAGAAAGGGAATAATAAAGATTAGAGCAGAAATAAATGATCTAGAAACAAACAAACAAAAACAGTAATACAGATCGATGAAACTAAGAGCTGGTTCTTGGAAAGAGTTAATAAAATGATAAAATCCTAGCCAGACTTACCAAAAAGAAAAGAGAAAGGACCCAAATAAATAAAATCACAAACAAAAGAGGAGAGATCACAACCAACACCACAGAAATACAAACAATTTTAAAAAAATATTATGAAAAATTATATGCCAACAAACTGGGCAATCTAGAAGAAATGGATAATAAATTCCTAGAAATATACAAATTAACAAAACTGAAACAAGAAGAAATAGAAAATGAACAGACCCATAATGAGCAAAGAAATTGAATCAGCAATCAAAAATTTCCCAACAAACAAAAGTCCAGGGCCAGCTGGCTTTTCAGGGAGAATCTATAAGACATTTAAAGAGTTAATACCTATTCTTCTCAAACTGATCCAAAAAATAGAAATGGAAGGAAAACTTCCAAACTCATTCTACAAGGACAGCATTACCTTGATTCCAAAGCCAAAGACCCCACTTAAAAGGAGAATTAAGGCCAATATCCCTGATGAACATGGATACAAAAATTTTCAACATCATACTTGCAAATCGAATCCAACAGTATGTTAAAAGAATTATTCACAATGGTCAAGTGGAATTTATTCCTGGGCTGCAGGGGTGGTTCAATATTTGCAAGTCAATCAACGTGATACCCCAGATTTGATTCTCTCTATAGATGCATAAAAAGCATTTGACAAAATACAGCATCCATTCTTGATAAAAGCCCTCAACAAAGCAGGGATAGAGGGAACATACCTCAACATCATAAAGGCCATATATGAAAGACCCACAGCTAATACCATCCTCAATGGGGATAAACTGAGAGCTTTTCCTCTATGGTCAGGAACAAAACAGAGATGTCTACTCTCACCATTACTATTTAACATAGCACTGGAAGTCTTAGCCTCAGCAGACAACAAAAAGAAATAAAAGGCATCCAAATCAGCAAGGAGGAAGTCAAACTTCCACTATTCACAGATGACATGATACTCTATGTAGAAAACCTGAATGATACCACCAAAAAATTACAGAACTGATACATGAATTCAGCAGTCACAGGATATAAAGTCCATGTACAGAAATCAGTTGCATTTCTATACACCAATAATGAAGCAGCAGAAAGAGAAATCAAGGAATAGATCCTGTTTATAATTATACAAAAAAACCATAAGATACCTAGGAATAAGCCTAACTAAAGAGATAAAAGAGCTGTACGCTGAAAACTATAGAGCACTTATGAAAGAAATTAAAGAAAACACTAAGAAATGGAAAAACATTCCATGCTCATGGATTGGAAGAATAAATAAAATAAAATGTCTATACTACCCAAAGCAATCTACACATGTAATGCAATCCCTATCAAAACATGACCAGCATCTTTCACAGAGCTAGAACAAACAATTCTAAAATTTGTAAGGAACCACAAAAGACCCCAAACACCTAAGACAATCTCAAAAAATAGAAGCAAAGATGGAGGCATCACAATTTTGGACTTCAAGCTGTATTACAAAGCTGTATTCATCAAGATAGTATGGCACAGGCACAGAAAAAGACACATAGATCAATGGAATAGAAGAGAAAATCCAGAAATGGTCCCACAACTACATGGTCAAGTAATCTTTGACAAAGCAGGAGAGAATATCCAATGGAAGAAAGACAGTCTCTTCAACAAATGGTGTTGGGAAAACTGTAGAGAAACACACAGAAGAATGAAACTGGACCACTTTCTTATCCCATACACAAAAATAAATTCAAAATGGATGAAAGACAGGGAAAGAGGGATGAGACAAGGAACCATCAAAATCCTAGAGGAGAACACAGGCAGTAACCTTTTTAACCTCAACCAGAGCAACTTTTACTCCACATATCAACAGAGGCAAGGGAAACAAAAGCAAAAATGAACTATTGGGACTTCATCAAGATGAAACCGCTGCACAATGAAGGAAACAATCAATAAAACTAAAAGGCAACCAATGGAATGAGAGGAAATATTTGCAATGACATATTTGATAAAGGGTTAGTATCTAAGATCTATGAAAAACTTCTTAAACTCAACACCCAAAACACAAACCAGTTAAGCCAGAAGACATAACTAGACATTTTACCAAAGAAGACATCCAGATGGCCAATAGACACATGAAAGGATGCTCAAATCACTCATCATCAGGGAAATACAAATCAAAACCACGATGAGATACCACCTCACACCTGTCAGAACGGCTAAAATTAACAACACAGGAAACAAAACATGTTGGCAAGATACAGATCAAGGGGAACACTTTTACACTGTTGTTGGGAATGCAAACTGGTGCATCTACTTTGGAAAACAATATGGAAGTTCCTCAAAAAGTTAAAAATAGAACTACCCTACAACCCAGCAATTGTACTACTAAATATTTACCCAAAGGATAGCAAAATAGTGATTTGAAGGGGCACATGCAGCCTGATGTTTATAGCACCATTATCAATGACAGCTAAATTATGGAAAGAGTCCAAATGCCCATCAACTGATGAATGGATAAAGAAGATGTGGTGTATGTATATATATATATATATATATATATACACACACACACACATACACACACAATGGAATATTATTCATCAATAAGACTGAAATCTTGTCATTTGCAACGACATGGATGGAGCTAGAGTGTATCATGCTAAGCAAAATAAGTCAGAGAAAGATAAATACCATATGATTTCACTCACATGTGGAATTTAAGAACCAAAACAGATGAGCATAGGGGAAGGGAAAAGAGAGAGAGGGAAGCAAACCATAAGAGATTCTTAACTAGAGAACAAACTGAGGGTTAACAGAGGGGAGGAGAGATGGGCTAAATGGGTGACAAGTATTAAGGGCACTTGTTGTGTTGAGCACTGGGTGTTATATTTAAGTGATGAATCACCAAATTCTACTCCTGAAACCAGTATTAAACTATATGTTAAATAATTAGAATTTAAATAAAACTCTGAAAAAAAATGGAAAGAAGCAGGACAATAAGTCAGCAATAGTAGTAATTGTATGTAGTAGTAGTAGTAATATTAACAGCAAAAATAATAATTTATACTCACTATTTATTATATCATATATATGGTCATCTATGTATGACCTTATGTATCTATCGATCAATCAATCAATCGAGCGATCTAGTTTACCTTCATGATAAAACCTTTTTAAGGATTATCAGCATTTGCATATCAGTACTCTGAGGCATAGAGAGATTGATTATGTAGCCAGTAAGAGACATTATCTATACATTTATGGACATGTTTCCTCTCATAAATTTCCATTTAGATTTGGTGGTTCTAACGTACATAACAGTATTTTCAGATATTTTGCACTAACAGCGACTAAGTGGGATGGAGCACTGCCATCTCTTGCTAATTGAGAACAGTGCAATAGAATAAATTTAGTCCATTTCTAAAGAAATGTTGCATGTTAAAATCTAGTTCTAATGCTCACATTTCGATTTGTTCATATTTTTATTACAACTTTTATAACTTGGCCTAACTCCATACTAATTGTTTTAATCACTGCGACTTCAAGTTATATGAGCTACTTGGCCATAATTAAGTAATACGACATGACAAGCAGTCCCTTTCTGGATGATTACAGGATATTATAATTTCATAATAAACTCCAGTGATGTTCTATCTTAATTATACACATTAATAGATTCTGTACACATTTAATTATCTTCTACATTGATAATCCCATAACTTTTAAACAGTTCTGTTTGAATATAACCAATGCTCAAACATAGATTCACTAATGGGGCGTAACGAACAAGTTATCACTGTACTTTAAGATGGAAACCACTCATTGATGTATGTGATTTTTCATAGTTATACAGGTATAAAATTAAGTGATTAAATCTTATAGTTACATTGTAATATATATATACACGGCAGAAAATAAAGTGGGGCTATGAATAAAATAACCATATGTAAATAATAAAATATACTTTATTTCCTTTTTTTTTCAGAGAATGGATTACTCTTATGTATAATAAAGCCTGTATTTAAAGAGTTTTATATATTAGAAGATATTTGTTTTAAAAATTTTAACTATAGAAAGTTTTTTAAAAATTACATTGAGTCTCTTTTTCAATAACATAAATTCTTTCCAGAGACAAATCTACTCTAAAACATCTCTAGAAATTTGTAACAAATTCTCAGATGTCTCTGGAGAAGTGTTAAAAGGTAAACCTTGGTCTCGGTAATTTTTTTTTTTCAAAATTAGTGTAATAGGTCTTTCTCCAATACTTTGAAAAATATCCAGTCTTGTTGTTTACCAACCACCAACCCCCCATTTTTACTGTCACATTTCTAGTCCAAATTTTTAAAAAATGTTTTTACAGATAATTGCTTGTGATATTCCTGAAACTAGTGGCTTCTTTCTCATAATTTTCAAATTTATCAGCTATACTGAAGGCTATTTGATGTAAGCCTGGTTTTTGTTATCAGTATCCCTACGTCTCTCCGTATCTCTCTCCCCCAGAAACACTAAACACATATAAACATCTATTAGTCGCCTCTCTGTTGTAAAGAAAGGCTTTCCCACTCCCATTGATTTCTTCTTATTGGTTGATGGGTGAGTTGATTGATATCAATAGGGACTTTCGGATTCCCCTCCACAAAGCTTACAGAAGTTTGCATGGCCACCAGAAACTACATGTGAACGCCTGGTCCCCACAGACTTGCCAGTAGAAAGTGTTGCCATTCTCTTAAATGTGCGTCAATTTGATAGACGTGATATCACAGTGTTTTAATTTGCATTTTTTTCTAATTATGAGTAACCTAAGGGCCTTTTTAATGTATTTTTAATTGTGTATTTATGTCTATTTTTAGACTTTCTCTTCTCTTCTTTTTCTCTTCTGTTCTAATGCAAGGTTTGTTCATTCATAGGACACAACAGCAATATTTTAATTAAGGAAATTATACTATATTTTAATACCTGGGAAGATTTAATCTCCTTATATTTTCTTTTAACAGTGTTGCCCTGCTTTTTCTTGCAAGTTAAAAAAAAAGATAACTTGGTATCTTTATTTGGATTGTGTAAAATTTATGAAATAAGCAGAACATAAATTTTATGTTTGGCATACCATCCAAAAACAGTAAATGTCTTTACATTTGCTCAGTTCTCATTTTGTATCTTTCACAAGTTTAAAATATTTTCTCACATAGTATAGTATGGCATGGCATAGCATAGCATAGCATAGCATAGCATAGTATAGTATAGTAGTTTTTGCACATCTCTAGTTAATTTTATTCCTAAATATTCTATCTGTGTTGCTATTATAATTGGGGTTCTTTCTGTCTTTATATGTTCTGACAAGTTATTAATTGTGTGTATGAAAGATACCAATTTTTGTATGTCAGTTTTATACCCTATCCTCTTTTACTGTATTCTTATATTATTTGAATTAGTTGTATAATAGATTCATTTTTCAGGTTGATTATCGTATCATCTGCAAAAAAGAGATAATTTTGCTTCTTTTCCAGTTACTCATTCCTCTAACTGATTGCTCTTGTTTAATTGTATTGGCTAATACTTCCAGTACAATATTGACTAACAGTGGAGATTGGTCCTAATCTTAGTGGAAAAGTCTCTATTCATTCCATGTTACATAAGGTGCTGGTTTCAGGACTAAGGGGTATTTTAGTATATCTATATTTTGTTCTTTTTTCTCTCCATAGTTACCTAGTAGTATGTATATTTTGTTGATCAAAAAAACTAGAATTTGATTTATTCATTTGTTATATGATTTCTGTATTCTCTACATCATTAATTTCTTTCATCTTTACTAATTCCATATACGTTCTTTTGCTCTTCCTTTACTTTTAAATCTTAATATGAGCACTTGGGGTTATTATTTTTCCTCTGATTAGAGATTTCAGCACATATCATAGATGATGATATAGATGTTTTATTATCTTTTTTAAGGAATTTTAAAATTAAATTTTAATTTAAATTTAAAATCTTTACATTTTTGTGTTTCTCTTTTCAACCAGATTTTGTTTAATAAGCTTTTAAAAATATTCTCAGTTGGAAGGCCTTTTTTTATGTTAATAATTTCTAGCTTATTGCTTTGTCATCAGTTAATATTATTTAAAATATTTCTAATTTGTAGAAATTATTCATGTTTCCAAAGTGACCTAAAAACTATCAATTTTTTTAAAGTTGCACATTCTCAAACTTGAGAAGAAGGTGTATTCCATTATCACACTTCATTACCAGTGTGTAAAATTCAATATGTATCCATATGCTCTACCGTATTGATGAAGTTTAAGCCTTCTATAACTTTTCTTATTTTTGTCTACTTGAACTGTCTTCCTTTGAAAGTGATACGTTAAATACTCTTCTTCTTATCATGCTTCTATTTCTGTCTTCATGAATCTCTTTATATTTCTTCCTTATAAAGTAGCTGTTTTGTTACTTAGCATAGACATGCTTATGTGTTATTTTTTATTGTGAATTGTGGCTTTTAGGATTTAAAATGGGTCTCTCTCTTATTGTAATGGGAATGATAATATGGTAGTCAAAATTCTAAGATGTCTGCCAAGATTCCCACCCCCATTAAACATAACCTATATAATATCCTGCCCTGGAGTGTGGGCAGGACTGTTGAATATTATGGGATATCACTCACAAGATTAAATTATGTTTTGTGGAAAAAGGGATTTTGTAGATATAATCAAGGTTTCTACACAGTTGAATTAGAATTAATTTATAATTAACCAGCTGAATGGACCCAACTTAATTAGGCAAGACTTTAAAAGAGACAGACAGATACTCTCCTACTAGCCTAGAAGAAGCAAACTACCATGTTTCCAAGAGGTTCACATGGCAGGGAAGAGTGGGTAGCCTATAAAGGCTGAGAATGGCTGCCAACTGATGACCTATACGATAAAGTGTATCTCAGTTGTATAACTGCAAGAAATTGAGTTAATCCAACAACGAATGAGCTTGCAAATGGTCCCCAGTGAGATCATGGTCTTAGGCAATGCCATTATTTCAGTCATGTGAGACCATAACCTGAGAATTTTAACCTAAAGAATTGTTAGACAATAAAAGTATATATTGTGTTCATTTAATTTTTTAAATTTTTTATTATGTTAACCACCGTAGAGTACATCCTTAGTTTTTGAGGTAGTGTTCCATGATTCATTGTTTGCGTGTAACACCTAGTGCTCCATGCAATATAGGCCCTCCTTAATACCCATCACTGGCCTATCCCAATCCCCCCACCCCCCTCACCTCTGAAGCCCTCAGTTTGTTTCCCAGAGTCCATAGTCTCTCATGGTTCATTCCCCCTTATGTTTACCCCTCCTTCATTCTTCCCTTCCTTCTCCTACCGATCTCCTTGCTATTTCTTATGCTCCATAAATGAGTGAAACCATATGATAATTGTCTTTCTCTGCTTGGTTTATTTCGCTAAGCATAATCTCCTCCAGTCCCGTCCATGTTACTGCAAATGTTGGGTAATCGTTCTTTCTGACGGCTGAGTAATATTCCATTGTATATATGGACCACATCTTCTCTCTCCGTTTGTCTGTTGAAGGGCATCTCGGCTCCTTCCACGATTTAGCTATTGTGGACAATGCCGCTATGAACATTGGGATGCATATGGCCCTTCTCTTCACTACATCTGTATTTTTGGGGTAAATACACAGTAGTGCAATTGCTGGGTCATAGGGTAGCTCTATTTTTAATTTTTTGAGGGACCTCCACACTGTTTTTCAAAGTGACTGTACCAACTTGCATTCCCAACAGTTTAATAGGGTTCCCCTTTCTCCACATCCTCTCCAACATTTGTTGTTTCTTGCCTTGTCAATTTTAGCCATTCTAACTGGCGTAATATTGTGTTCATTTAATTGTGATAAAATATAAATACATAAAATGTACCGTTTTAACCATTTTAAGTATATAGTTCAGTGGCATTAAATATATTCACACTGTTGTGAATCACCACTATGCATTTTGAGAAACTTTTCATCATCTCATACTGCAACTCTGTGCCAAATTAACAATAACTTCCCATTATTCCCCCCACCCAAACCCGAGTAACTACTATTCTACTATTTGTCTCTCTGAATTTAACTATTCCAGACACTTCATATAAGTGGAATTATATAATATTTGTCCTTTTGTGTCTGACTTATTTCACTTAGCATAATGCCTTCACAGTTTGTCTATGTTATAGCATGTATCAGAATTTCATTTTTATAAGGCTGGATAATATTTCATTGTATGTGTATATCACATCTTGTTTATCCATTCATTTGTCAATAGACGTGGATTATTTCTACCTTTTGACTGTTGTGAATAACGTTGCTTTCAACATTGATATACAAATAGCTGTTTGTGTTCCTGCTTTCATATCTTTTGGGTATATATCCAGAACTGGAATTGCTGGATCACATGCTATTTCTATGTTTAATTTTTTGAGGAATTGACATATTGTTTTCCATAGTAGTGCATCATTTCATATACCCACCAGCAATGCATATGAGACCTAATTTCTCCACATTCTGGCCAACAGTGGTTCTTTTCCTTTTCTGTTTTTGTTGGTATTCTTTTTCAATAATATCCATCCTAATGAGTATTAAGTATAATCTCATTGTAGTTTTCATTTGCATTTCCTAATGACCACCGATGTTGAACATCTTTTCATATACTTATTGGCCATTTATATATCTTCTTTGAAATAATGTCTATCCAAGTACTTTGCCCATTTTGAAATTGAGTTATTTTGTTGTTCTTGAGTTGTAAGTGTTCTTTATATATTCTGGATATTCATTCCTTAGCAGATTTAAGATTTGCAAATATTTTCTGTCATCCTGTGAGTTGCTCTCATACTCTCTTGATAATGTCCTTTGCTGCAAAACGTTTTAAATTTTGATGTAGTCCAATTTATCTATTTTTTTCCCTTTGTTGCCTGTCTTTTTGGTGTTATATCCAAGGAATCATTTCAGAATCTGATGTCATGAAGCTTTTCCCCAATGGTTTCTTCTAATAGTTTTATAGTTTTAGCTCTTATATTGAGGTTCTTTGACCCACTTTTAGTTAATTTTTGTATATAACGTAGGTAAGGGTCCAACTTCATTATTTTGAATGTGTGTATCCAGTTTCCTCAACACCATTTGCTGAGAAGACTGCCCTGTCCCCATTGAATGTCTTTGGCAATCTTATCAAAAATCATTTGACAAAATACATGAACAGAATATTTCTGTTCTGTTCCATTGGTCTATATGTCTATCTTTATGCTAATACCACACATTTTGGATTTCTAGAGCTTTGTAGTAAGTTTTGAAATTAGGAAGGATAAAATCTCTACTTTGTTCTTTTTCAAGATTATTTTGGCTTTTGGGGTTCCCTTGAGGTTCCATATGCATTTTAAGATGTTTTTTCCATCATTTCTGCAAAAATCATTATTGAGGTTTCAATAGGTATGGTATTGAATCTGTAGATAGCTTTGAGAAGTATCAACATTTAACAATATTATATCTTTCAATCCATGAGCCCAGGGTATCTTTTCATTTGTGTCTTATTTAATTTCTTTCAGCAGCATTTTGTAGTTATCAGTGTACAAGTCTTTTGCCTCCTTGGTTAAGCTAATTCCTAAGTATTTTATGCTTCTTGGAGCTATTATAAATGAAATAGTTTCATTATTTTCTTTTCAGATTGCACATTGTTAATATGTAGAAACAATTGATTTTGTCTGTTGATTTTGTATCCTACAACTTGTTGAATTTGTTCTGTCTTCTGGTTTTTCTACACATAAGATCATGTTATCTGAGAAGAGAGATTATTTTTTTTATTTGTTTCCAATTCAGGTATTTTATTTCTTTTGCCTGATTCATTGCTCTGGCCAAGACTTCCAATACTATGCTGAACAAAGGGGACAAAAGTGAACTTGTCTTGTTTTTGATCTTAGAGGAAAAGCTTTCAGTCTTTCATTAATGAGTATGATGTTAGCTGTGGGTTTTTCACATATGACAATGTTTATTATTTTAATCTGCCAAGTTTGTGGTAATTTATATGCAGAAATATAAAACTGATACAATAATGAAGAAAACTATTAAAATAAATTAAAACATAATTAGAGGTGGAGACTGTGTATTATCTCCTCTTTAGAAAATCTAAAGAAGAATTTAGATGGAGTGATGTCACAAAATAATAAGTGTATAAAGGGAAATAACTTTGCTTTTATGTATAAGGATCAACTTCATCTATGTGCTCATTAGAATATGTAGGTGCAGCCTAAGTATTATGTCTTCCGAGTAGGTCAGTTTAGATAAAGCATCTTATAGTAGTATATTTCTATCATCTTGCCCATTCTACTCAGCATCTCTACCTACAAGGTAGGAAAAGGAAGTTCTCACTCTTAGAACACTGTGTACATTGGGCTGGGTTTGGCCATTTAGACAATTTTTTTTTAAAGATTTTATTTATTTATTCGACAGAGATAGAGACAGCCAGCGAGAGAGGGAACACAAGCAGGGGGAGTGGGAGAGGAAGAAGCAGGCTCATAGTGAAAGAGCCTGATGTGGGGCTCGATCCCATAACGCCGGGATCACGCCCTGAGCCGAAGGCAGATGCTTAACTGCTGTGCCACCCAGGCGCCCCTAGACAATTATTTTTAATTCTTTCCTGTTTTTCCCATCTCTTGTAGAGTTTAGTTGGATATGACAGTGTAATAGCACAATGAGTACATACACACATACACTTACATACACATATATATCAGTCTCCCTGTGAAAATATAAAATGTATTACAAGTACAAAGACATGCTTAAGAACAGATTAATGCTTGCACATTCTCTCCTTCTTTCTTTGTTTCTTGATTTAACACTTCATCTGCTTCCTAGTCACTCATCAGAAGATTTATATCATATTATTGGTCTGTTGCAGATCCCCTCTTTATCAGGATCTGATGAGGATCCAGGAGGAAGTATTTTTTTGTTCTTTTTTTCTTGTCATTGGTAAATATAATATCCTTTAGAAAAGGACATCCATTTGACTACATATATATGGAATAGAGGAAAAGTGTTATGATGACTCAGGAAATATATAACTATAATTGAAGTTTTATCAACTATATCCTAGGTTTTCTTTCTTGTCTCATTTATTACAGCTGCTTTTTTTTTAATTTATAGTCTTTAGTGTCTCTGAAGCTACAGCCTCTTGTCTCTAACTTCATCACCCTTAAGAACAAGGACTCTGGAGCCTGACTCTGGGCTCAGGTCCTAGGTACATTATGTATTTGTTTTGTAACTTTGTATGAGTTCCTTAACCTACCTGCCACTCTCAGTCATGTGAGATTTCAAATTGAATTTAGAATCTGTGCTTTCAAATATCCATATCAACAAATTGAACTAAGCCCTGTATTCTTTGCCTTTTAACCTGATCCAGCATCCATAAGGATCCATTCTCATACCTGTTCCCTAAGTTTATGACAATACAAAGTGGCAAAATTTGTAAGCACTTCAGTATGATTTCTACTTAGACATAGGCTGTGGTTTTTGTTTGTTTGTTTTACCTTACTCTCTGGAGCTACAGTCTGATTATAGGTCCAGAAACAATGGGAGATTATGGAGCATGTTTTGAAAAGGATTAGCAATCCCCTGTAATTCAACTACTTCAAGAAAAGCCATTACAGATTCCTTAGGTAGGAGATTAACTTTTTCAGACAAGGGAGGAAACCTGCTTCTATAGGCAAAAGAGGCTCAGAATTATTTAGGAATCAAGTTCCCTAACTTTATTAGCGTCCATTCCATATAATCCCATCCATATTTTCAGATAAAGACTCCTTCCTACGGAATGTCCAACTTTAATAATAGGAGATCTTGTGAAGTTGTAAATTTAATTTTTAATTTAACCAGGAACAATTTTAGACTTTAGTTTTAGACTTGATTTTCAGAAATCTCAGTCCTATAGCTATAGGAGATCAAGGTTTATTTCAGGGCAAACATAGATAGAAGCATTTTCTTATCTTATCCTTGACTGGAAAGTAAGAAGTCTGAACTCATTATGTACTTTCTGGGGAAAGTCCTCTGGTACACTTACAAGCCACAAACCAAACCT